>NC_080580.1:50005517-50308547 GCF_029962835.1 Magnolia sinica
AAGATCGCAGTCGTCGGTCCTAAATTTTTCCTTCATCTCCATGTGCTATAGTTACCCTCATAACTCTCTCTTCAGAGGTTGAATTCAAACTATTTTGAGCTCATTGGAATGGTAACTTCACAGTATTCCAGATGAGACTAGAATTGCCTAATTTGGAGACCATTCGATATCCTAAAAGCATGTTGGTACTTTTTGATTGTCTTTTTTCAATATGGAGTGTAAATCTTTCCAAATCGTGCGATCCAACAGAGATGCTCATAACTCTATAATTAGATGTTAGATTGGGTCGATTATTAGTCATCTGAAAGGTCCTTTAGTGATCTTTCATTCCTGACTGGAATCGTCATATTCCGAGACCATTTGGGCATCCATCAGTGGG
Source organism: Magnolia sinica (assembly GCF_029962835.1). Lineage (NCBI taxonomy): Eukaryota > Viridiplantae > Streptophyta > Magnoliopsida > Magnoliales > Magnoliaceae > Magnolia > Magnolia sinica. The sequence goes on from NC_080580.1 coordinate 50,005,897, forward strand.
ATCACAGTCGTCATTCCTAAATGTTTCCTTCATCTCCATGTCCTATAGTTACTATTTCGAACAAGAAACAAAGGTGTATTGTTTAGAGAAATTTATTCACTTTATAATTAACAAAAGAGAGTAATAACGAAAATTACTTTATTCATTTATTTATTCCAAGTTCTTTTACATCCCATTCTCCTTTGATTCCAAAATAAAACATTTGCAAATTATAATAGATAGCAGATATTTAATTATATCAAATATCGTGATAAAAGCCACTAAAAAGGTCCATTGTGTGCTAAAGGCTGAAGACTTTGTGCGCTGGACAATTAAGACTTTGTGCGCTAGAGACTTTGTGTGCTTGAGGCTCTATGTGCTGACAGACTTTGTGCGCAACAAGTCTTTGCGCCCAACAAGCCTTTGTGCGCAACAAGCATTGTGAACAGCACAATGGTTATTTCGCACAACGGACAGTGAACTCGACTCTACCTCCTCTCCCTTTGGTCCACTCCTTTCCAATTGAATGTTAATGACCCCTTGAGAGGGAGAGAGGGGTATTTATAGCCCTCTCACACATGTGAATGTGCCATGTCAGCACCGCGCGCCCCCGTTTGTGAGGACTTTGCCGTGCGCTCCTCTTTATGTAGACTCCTTTGTGCGCTCCCCTTTGTGCAGGTTCTTTTGTGTGCTCCCCTTTGTGCACTCCCCTTTGTGTGGATTCCTTTGTGTGCTCCTCTTTGTGCGGTAATCTATTTCTCAATGCTAATTTCCACACAACGGCTGATTTTAACTATTTTCCGCACAACGGCTACTGCTTTCTTCTTTCTCTCTCTTTTTATGCTTCAAAGATGCCCCCTTGATCCTGCATTCTTTTCATACATGTAAAATATTGTAGGATTAACAATAATAAAATTAATTTCACCACTCTTATTTTCATTTCCTCTGTTGCGCGCATTACCAAACACCTGACATACAGTCACTCTTTAGATTGTGCACACACATTAGTTTGCGCACAATGGTCAACGCATAACCGCTAGCGCACAACAGGTCATTCTTCACATATAAATACAAGACTTCCCCTTTTTAATCCATTCTCCTCTATTGCTCGCTATGCCAAGTTATTTTCTCAACTAGACCGTTGTGCACTAACCTCATTGTGCACCGCACAATACCTTTCCCGCACAATAGTCTTCTGCGCATAACAACCTTACGTGCAAGGATAGGTAACCTTTTTGCGTGCACCTTCTGTCGAAGCAAGGACCTAATCAGCCTACGCACTAAGTCGTGCTCCCAACAATTCTATCATTCTTTACGCATAAAGACGGGCGCACCACGGTTCTATCTGTCTGTGCATAAAGATGGGCGCACAACAACTCTATCTGTCTATGCTCAAAGATGAGCGCACAACAACCCTATCTGTTAGCACACAAAGATTGGCGCACAACGACCCTATGCTTTATCTCCAATTTTTTAACTTTGACAAATCTTTCTCTTTAGTTCTGATTTTTTCTGCTAACTCCCCATGCAAGTTCTGATGCTGGGTTCATCAAAGAGACCTCACACTTCTATAAACACTACAAGACCCTCAGATGCTCAACCAACTGAGTCCCATACCCTCAAAAGGCCTAGGTTTGAAGATTATTTTTCCTTTTTCAAAGAACTGGCCCCCGTCATCATCAATTTCACTAATCGCATTCAGCGTTTATCTGACCATATTCGAACGACTGTTCTAATGCGAGAAATAAAAGGACCCCCAATGGAGGGACAAGAATCAGACTAGGAGAATTGGCTGAAATCCATAACCAACCTTCGAACAGATGTCACCCAATTATCTGCTGTCGAGACTTCCCCTACTGCAGCCTTCTTCAAAAGAAAAAGGAAAGAAGCAAAGATGAAATCTTCCAAGAGAAGATCCGAGAACATAATCAAAGGCGCTTCCAAAATGCATGGGATTCAATCAAATCATATCCAGACTCAATCAAATTTCGCAATCCCTATAAGGACGAAACCATCACCATTCCTTTGCTCCTTCATTGTCATCGCTCCATAATTCAGAGTGAACCGACTGACTTCATTACACATAACAGGCTTCTGTACGTGTAAAATTGGGTAATAAAAGAGCCAAAACTCCTTGAAGGTTACCTAACAGAGAAAGGGTTGGTCTATAAAACTGGGCAGATAGCATACATGCGTTTCCTCATACCATGTTACAATCCTCACGACTTATACTCCACCCACTTTTTCGAAACAATCCAACAACGCTTCTATCACCGTGACTCTTTGTGGGGTAAGGAAGAGTTCAGAACCCGGGGCCTTTGGACAGATCGTCCATACTACAGTGCGTGGACAAAGGCAATTTTAAAGAAATATGAAGATGTCCTTATTGCAGCCAAGGTCTACTACGCCATAGAAGCTACCTCTGAGCTTTTTCACAAGGATACAATGATCTACAAGGGTTTTCTGAAATATTGGTCTTCTACCACAAATTCCTTCCACCTCCCTGTTGGGGAGGTAAGCATTAGTTTATGGGATTTATTCAGAATGGCTAGCTTACCCATTACTGGATCTTACTTGGACGAATACATTCCCACGAATGAAGAATTTGCTTATGTGGCCCCAAACAGGATCCCTAAAATTACTTCTTCAACAATTGCACTTTTTCAAGAAATGTCTTATTTTCCAGACATTCATAAGATATCTCCCCTTTCATGGTTCGCACACTTTTCACGATATTTAGTGTTAGTATCCTTATCATTCTCTTCATCTCTCACATAATACCTGTTTATTTGTATAAATTGCTAATCCTTCTTTCTTCCCCTTTTCAGATTTCCTGGTAGTCACGGCCCAGAACTAGAAGCTAATTGGAAAAAGATAAAGGGCCCTGCTAAATTTACTGTCGAAACTGAATTGGTTGCTTTCCTAGCCTATTGGCTGAGCTTGATCGTGCTTCCAAGTTCAAAAAGCTCAGATTCCATTTGACCCACCTTGTTTGTCGCGGCCGATGCAATGGTAGAGGGTAGAAAAAGATATTCTTTAGCTCCTCCTATTTATGCTCGTTGTACCGAGCTTTTGGACATGCTGCGGTGCATTACTCAAGCCCAGCACTAGGAGTCTCATCTTCTTTCACTCCTTGGCATTACTTCTCTGGTTGGTTAGGCATCTACTTTCCTTGGACATATAATGATCCAAAAAAATCCTATGTCCATCTTGATCATCTACCTTTATGGCATTTCCAGAGGTGAAAAATGATAAAGAAGACATATGACTGGATAATAGACAGGATTGACAATCTGGAATCCATTGACTTCTTTCCTTTCTACTTAGATCATCAGGCCGAAGATAGGGACATTGAGGACAACAACAATCTGGACCCTATCGAGTGAATAATTTTCATATGCATTCGTTCTTGCAGTCTTCCTTTACGAGAAGGGGTAGAATTTTGGAGAGAGTCGTATTACCATGATCGGTTTGCCAGGCAATTTGTATACGACCAGACTGTGCCACAAATAGGAGAAGATGTCACCCGGGTTATGTGAAGCTATGGAGTTGACCCCTATAACTAGGCATTGATATGGAAGCAACTTTTGATAAGGACCCTTGGTTCTTGATTCGTTCTCTCAGGATGTAACCATTGAGTGACAGCCTCATACGCTTGGATGCGATGGTGGGAGCACCATTACTATTTGGTACGCAACTGTTTTCCAGTGGACCGTCCCATTTGGATTCCTCCTCCACATTTGAGGAACTATAGGCCGAAACTGGGAATATGTTTTTTTACAAGAAAGATCAAGCTGCTATTTCTGGATAACTTTGCTGCAAGATTTCCTTAGAAGAGCTTATCAGAGAGATAAAACCATCAAACACCCTAAAAGGCTGGTTTACATTTGGCTCTCCATTAGATTTGATAAAGCGAGGAATACAGCCCCCTGCTCCTCATGAGGAGTTTGAGACTGTGGGTGGTACTCTGCCTTCTCCAACTCCCGAAAGAGGAGATCAACCTATTCATGGTACTTCTGCCGCCCCTGCTATCACAGAACCTATGATCGTTGCTGCTCCTTCCAATATTGTTTGCACTACCACGGGCCCCTCAATAGTTGCAATCTCTTCAGTAGCTTGTCACACTACAACCTCAACTTCTCCTACTACAAATCAAGCTACTAGGTCCCCTATGCCCCAATATCGTGCTAAATCATTGTCTCCCGCTGCTTTGGCCCAACCATCTCCTTCTCCAGTTTGAAGTACACGCCTTCTTCCCATAAAAACTGTTTATAAAGAAAAACAGACGATAACGGTGGAAAACAGTTCTTCAGAATACTCAGCTAACACGGACAGTGACGATCTTTCTTCTTCTATAAGTTTAACTGATGAAGGAGATGCCTTGATGGATGCGAATATTGATGCTAAAGTAGATGTTGGAGAAGGAGGCGATGATAGGGCTAAATCTCCGCTTCATGATATTCCAACCGATCCAAATGTTCCTCTCCCATGCACAATGGATTTTTTAGAAGAGGAGCAACTTGACTATAGAGAATACGAATGTTCCCCTAGAGCAAATATCTTCTTCTCCTTTAATGCGACATATTCTCCACGGATTGTAGAGACCACCGGCATGACTGTTCATGGAGCACCAATGTTAACAGAGACAGAGGCTCAATCGTCTAGACTTCCAATAGAAACAGAAGATGCTCCTCTTCATCACAGCACAGAGGAAAATTTTCCAGCCACAGCTGCACCAGTTGATTCTCCTCCTCGTGTAGATAAACTCTCATGGTGCATCCTTCCTTTATTCAACCAGTGGCTCAGAGTTTGGAATTCTTTTCAGACCCTGTAGACGTGCCGACCCCAACAACTATTTATTCTAGTACAAGAGGGGCTCAGGAACTCTCCTTTAACGTTGTTGCAACTATAGATACACCAGGATCTGTAGTTCCTTCAACCTGCTCTGCTCAAACTACTCTTGTCATTGTTCCTGAATGAGGTACAGATATATACGTTTATATTTTCTTATTTGATGCATCCTCTTTTTTTCTAAACTCACAATCTTCTTTTCCTTCTTGTTCAGCCATAATTATGCCAACCTCAAGTGGTTCCGAGGGCTTTAACTCAGTAGCTACGGTCTTTGATGGACTTTCATTAGAGAAAGTATCGCCTCTCATGTTAGGATTATTCAAGAACGCACTCTTGGTCATAATTAATGCCTTCAAAGACCCAACTCAATAGCTTTTCTTGGATAGTACTTTGGTTGTTCTTGCTCACTCTGCTCGCCTTGTGCACGTCAACGTTCGATCTCTCCATGATTGTTTATCAAAATTCTATAATTTGACTAAAAATTTAGAAGCCGCTCGAAGTGTCGTTGTTGCTCCGAAAATCCTCAATTGTTAGAAAGAATTGGCATCACTTAAGGAGCAACTTTCCTATTCGGATGACGTTCTTGTTACCCATGAGATTACCAGCCAGTACTCCATGAGAAGCTAAAAATTTCTAATAGAAATAAAGTGATTATCGATGAGCAAATTACCCTTCTTAAAAAGAGATATTACTGCTCAAGGGTAAGAAGGAAGCAGAAGAATTGATTATTCATCAAGTCAGAGAAGAACTTAAAGCCAATATCCAGGCCATTGATCTTGTAAAGACTAAACGGACGATAAATCAGGAAACTGCCGCTCTTTTAGAATCAAATTTGGCCAACATTCCCGATCAAGCTAAGATCATTCTAGAGGCTGAATAAACAACTTCTGCAATACAACTTCGGCTAAAAGAGGAGTTACAATGCTATATAACAGCATTGAACATAACTGAGGATCTGTAAAGAAATTTCATATTATATCATGATGCATATGTTTCTTTTTCCCTTTTAGTAATGTAATATATGAATGAACTATAGTATTTTAATGAATTTGCATTCTTCTTCTTTTCATATACTAAATGGCAACCTTATGTGGCATTTTATTTCAATGGGTGGAACTACTTTATTTTGAAGTTAGTAGAGTTAGTTCACACACAGTTTAAGTTCTTAGGTAGTGGAGCAAGCAGTTTCTTAGACTCATGTGGGAGTCGGGTCTCACGTGATGGTCTCTATAACTCTTAGGAGTTCACTAGACTTCTCACAGCCTGGTGAGTTCACAAACTATAATCTATCAGAGGGGCCCAATGAAGCTACCAGGGCCGTGAACTCGGTTGGAATTACGCACAGAGTTAGCCGCAGTAACTCTCTAGAGTTCACGGGGCTCATAAGGAGACCTTTGGGGTACTAAATCTAGGGCCGCTAATCCATCAATGAGTAGGTTTAAGCCCTTCCTCATGAGTTAGTACTGGAATCAAGCCAAAGATCTAGGGGATCTTACGCATGGTTGGCCTATATATGGACACGGCCAAAGAGCTCACACTGCGACCCGCTTTTTCTTCGACTGCAAGGTCGAGCCCATTCATAGGAGGGCATTTTCCTCCATTCCCTGTAACACTTCTGGAAAGCTATACAGACAACATTGGTCTCAAGCATGACTAGCCATTGAGAACTTTTTGGCCTTTTAGGCTTTTAGTCACTAGCTTCGTCAGTTGCCCGCATGGGATACGTACGATGGCCTTCACGAGCTTTTTAGGGCCACGGGCTTCTCGCTGCTGCCCGAATGGTGAAAATGATAGGCCTTAAGCATAATTGGCCATTTTAGGGCTTAACTAGGCTGTCTTGAAAGATAATAGTAGGTGGTCATCGTTGTTGCGAGGATGATAGGCATATCTGCCTGAGATTGATAATACGTCACCACTTCTACTAATATCTTCAATAATAATCATATGTGTTGTTTATAATATATCAATAGAATTTCAATAGAATTATGTAGAACTCGCTTGATGATAACGATGTGCACTTTCTTCGCGCAATGCTTGTTGGTACATAATCTTGATATGCTTGTAAATTTGTTCTTTATTCATTCATCTGATCGTACATAGCCATGATCTTGGTTATTCTTGCCCCCTTTTGATACAGAATCATTATTCTGATAATATTCTGGATCAAAATCAGTAGTGTTTTCAGGGATGACATCTTTTGATGAAGCAAGCATTGACCGGTATACTGATATCATGTCCATCTTGATCCATGACTCTGTATGTGCCATTGGAGTATACTTCTTTTATTATGTATGGCCTATCCCATTTGGGCTCGAATTTACCCCCTGTTCGGTGGGTGACCACTATAGGTCTTTTCAACATCAACACCATATCCCCTTTTTTGAAAGAGCGATATTTAACTCGTTTATCAAAGGCAGCCGATACCCTTGCCTGACATGATTGCAATCACTGCTAGGAAATCCAACTCTTTTAACCTTATTTTTGCATTTTTTTCATCTGTTATGGACTGATGTAGTGCCACTCTGAGTGATGCTACTTGTATTTTAATCAGGATTACTGCTTCTACACCATAGACTAGCGAATACGGTGTCACTCTTGTTACTGTCCGGTGGGTAGTTTTGTATGCCCACAATGCTTTTTGTAACTTTTCATCTCAATCATGTTTACTCCTGATCACTGTCTTTTTCAGTATCTTGACTATCATTTTATTGAACGCCTCTGCTAATCCATTGGTCGGTGGATAGTAAGGGGTTGAAAATGAATGATGAATGCTGAATTTCTGACACAGCTTTTCCATGCCTCTGTTTTTAAAGGGAGTGCCATTATCTGTAACAATCTTCTTCGGAATACCATGGTGGTATATTATCGTGTGCTGGATGAAATTGACCACATCACTCTCTTTAACATTGTGTAATGCCACTGCTTCCGCCCACTTGGAGAAATAATCTGTCACTGCTAAGATATATTGATTTCCTTTAGACGAAGGTGGATTTATAGGCCTAATGACATCAAGTCCCTAGGACAAGAAGGGCTAAAAAGCAACCAACTGATGCAAATCTTCTGGAGCAACGTGTATAACATCTCCATGAATTTGGCATGCATGACATTACTTCGCATAATCTCTCACATCTTGGAACATGGTAGGCCAATAATACCCCATTCAATGTATTCTATGGAATAAATTTTGACTAGCTTGATGTGCCCCACATTCTCCAGAGTGTGCTTCTTGCAATGTCTAGCTTACTTCTTGTTTGTCTAAGCAGCGTAGCAGCATTCCATTATAAGATTTTCTATACAATACTTTGCTGCATATGATGAATCTACTTGACCATTGCTTAATTTGTTGTCTCTGCGCTGGATCTTCTAGCAGGATGTTATATTTGAGATAATCGATGAAAGGTTGACACCAATCATCAATTGTTACCTCCAAACATGATACAGGAAGTGTCTCCGCAGTTTCATTGATGAACTCTGAAGATGGCAAAAATCTTCTTTCTCCTATAGTTAATTGGAGAGGGCTTCGATTTGGGTAGGATAAAGCCACTGTCAAGCTAGCCAAAGCATCCGCTCTTGCATTTTCAGACCATGGTACATGCTTGATTTCGACATGACAGAACTGTTTTAGTAACTGCTGCACTTTCGGACAGTATGGTAAAAGTTCTTGTTTTCTCACCTCGAAGTCAGTCGTCATTTGATTTATAATTAATTTAGAATCTCCAAAGATATGCAGCATTTTTATCTCCATTTCTCAGCCATTTCCATTCCAATAAAGAGGGCTCTGTATTCGGCCTCATTGTTTGTGCACATAGTACCCAAAGTGAAGGAGTAAGGTAGCAAGTCACCTTGAGGAGTAGTGAATATCACTCCTGCCCCTGCTCCTGATGCTCGAGCAGCGTCGTCAAAATACATCTACCATGAGCTTTGTGACTTAGTCAACATAACTTGTTCATCTGGAAAGTCATCACTGATGGTTTCACATTCTGCTACAAGGTGCGCTACAAGGAAGTCCGCCACTAATTGTCCTTTTACCACCTTTGTCAGCTCGTACGTAATAGTATACTCTGAAAGCAACAACATCCATTTGGCCAGTCTCCCAGACAACATTGGCCTTGTCATAAAAAACTTTATCGGATCTGTTCTTGAGATCAAAGTTATATCATGGGAGAGATAGTAATATCTCAATTTTTGAACTGCAAATATTAGTGCCAAACACTCTTTCTTAATCAGAGAGTAGTTACATTCCGCGCCCATCGGAGTTCGGCTTAAATATTAGAGAGTAGTCTCTTTCCCAGACTCATTCACCTGTGCCAACAAAGCTACTAAAGAATTCTTGGCTGTAGATATATACAAAATCAGTGGCTTCCCTTTTATCGGAGCTGTCAGTACTGACGACTATTTCAGCAATTCTTTTATTGAGTTAAATGCATTCTGGCGAGCTTGGTCCCACACAAATTCTGTACCTTTCTTCATTAAATGGGAGAATGGCTAACATCTTCCTGCCAGATTTGAAATAAAACGACGGATATACACCAACTTTCCCTGCAAACTTTTCAATTCCTTTAATGTCTTTGGTGGTGGCATATTTTGAATAGCTCAGACTTTCCTTAGATTGATCTCAATGCCTCTATGCCAGATAACAAAACTGAGAAATTTACCTGAAGATACTCCAAATGCACATTTAGCTGAATTCATCTTTAGCTGTTTCTTTCTGAGTCAACGGAAAGCTGATGCCAAATGTTTGCGATGCTCCTAATGATCTCCTGACCTAACTACCAAGTCATCGACATAGCATTCAACATGCTTGTGCATCATGTCTTGGAAGATATTCTGCATCACTCTCTGATATGTCGCCCCGGCGTTTTTAAGACTGAACGGCATAACTTTATAACAGTAAATTCCCTGCGACGTTCTGAATGCTGTTACTTCTTCATCTTCAGGTGCCATTCTAATCTGATTATACCCTGCATAGCCATCCATGAAGGATATGATAGCATACTGGGTCGTCCTATCAATCAGTAATTCAGTGATCGGGAGAGAAAAATCATCTTTCAAACAAGCCTCGTTCAGATCTCTGAAGTCAACATACACCCTAACTTGTCCATTTTTCTTCTTCACAGGGACAATATTTGATATCCACTTAGGATATTTGACTTCCCTGATAAACTCAACTTTTATCAACTTACTGACTTCTTCTTCTATTAGGGGAACCAAGTCCAGATGAAATCGCCTTTGCGCTTGCTTCACCAGCCTTTTCTCTTTAGAGATATTTAATCGGTTCAGTGCTACAGAAGGTTCTAAACCCGGCATCTTTGCATACGTCCAAGCGAATACATCTTTATTTTCTTTGAGGAGTTGAATGTATTTCTCAGACTCTTGCTCAGAAAGACTGATGCTGATGAATGTGTTCCTTGGCTCTTCTTCAACACCCAGGTTTATCTCTCATAAATTGTCTATTGTTGGCTAACCCCCATCTTCCATCGGCTTCGGAGCCATTTTAGTATGCTCAACTGTTTGAGGACCCTCTTCACTTTTCCTGGCCAACCCCAATAATCATTCGGTTGTAACCATATTCACCGATGACTCTGCCCCCAGACCTAGAAATTTTCTTCGCTTTTCCTAGCCGACCCCAATAGGAATTTGAATTCCTCTCCCACGATTCAAGCCGGTGGGTTCTTCATAATCAAACCACATGCTTCTCATGATTTTCTTGCTTATCGGACTATACTTTTTGAGGTCTTGCGGTGTTAGCCTACCGTAGTACACGTTATTCTTGGTCTCTTCTCCTACCTTCGCTTTCACTGAAGAATAAAATTCTATTGGCTCCGGGTGTTTTGCGCTAGCCTTTACCTGAAATCTTCCTAGGGTGGCCGAAAATGGCTTATTTCTCTCAACACATGGCAATGACACTATATAATTAGACTGCAAAATTTTTAACTGTTTAGGTGTTAACAGGGTTAGTGGCGGCTACCCTTGTTGTCTCAGATGTTTCAGCACAAAATAGAATTTCTTCTTTGATGTTACAGTCCTAGATGATTCTGCCTTTTCTATTTCTTCTTTAATCACATTTACTTGATTATCTTTCAGGACTTTGCTCTCATCATTCTTTCTTTCATCTTCGGTGAACCTTTTATAGTAACTAGCATCTGTAAAGAAGGACCTAGCCTCTGTATATGGCTTCTCATCGGCCATTACTTTATACTGTATTCAATCTTTATAGTATTTGAAGCATTGGTGCAGTGTAGAGGGTATAATGCCGTATTGATGGATCCATGGTCTTCCTAGGAGAAGATTGTATGTCGTCACAACATTTATAACGTGGCACACGACATCAGTAATCAACTCTCCTATTTCTAGTGTCATTGTAATCTTATCCAGTGCACGCTGCCCATCTTGATTGAAGCCCTGTATCATCATTCCACTAGGGCGTAGGTCAGAACGATGATAACCTAATTTATTCAACATTGAGAGTGGTTAGAGGTTCACCGCAGACCCATTATCTGTCATAACCCACTTGACCTTCTTCCCACGGATATGGCCTTCTATCATTAGCAGCCTGTTATGCTTTGCCTTACAGATTAAATCATCATCAAAAGAGGAAATGACTGGTAAGTAGTTTTCCCGCTCATCATGCTCTTCGCATTCTAGTTCTGCCAATAAAGTTTCTCTGACATTGTGATTAGACAATGCTTGGACGAAACTCTGCCAAAATTCCTCTAACAACTTAAGCGCATCATAGACGCTTAATCGAGCCGGTATGCCCTTCAAATGACTCACTACATCATAAGTCACTTTCGCCGTCTCAATCTTTTTTCTTTCCCGTCATCATCATTCTGCTTTTCAGTGACTTCTCTCCATATAATCCCTATTTTTTACTTTACAGGGCTTGTTATATTCCTTCCTAATCACAATGTAATCACTGCCACCTTCTTTGTCGTCTTGCGGTCCTCTTCCTTTCTCATTTCACGGCCCTTTTCTCGGATTGTAAGCATATTCACCGTTGCCATTGTACCCCTTTCCTTGTCTTTCCCAATTACTATTTCACCCCTGTCTATCATCCATTGTATTATGCACTTCAATTTATAATAATTCTCCGTCGGATGTCCCACCAGGCGATGATAGCAGCAAAAACTCTTTCTCTAGTTTTTGTGACATCTTTAGGGCACTTGGGTTCTGGTATTTCAATTGTACCAGCTTTTAACAGTTGGTTCATCATAGGAATGAATCTTCCTTGTCGAACGCGAACCCTTCATGAGAATTGAGCTGGACCTCTTTCCACTGTATCTATTTTTTGATTGGTTCCATTCTTCTTTTCGTTCCGGCCTCTTTTTCCTTGAGTCTCTTGTATCTTTGCTTCTCTTGTCACGATTGACGGTATTTACGGCCATTCTGCTAGGCACTCTCCTAGCTGTCTCATGGTGAAATGCTGGCATCTTGCGGGTCATCAATTCCAAAGCATGAGCCTTGGTGGCCAGGTCATGAAAAGTTCTGACGTCTGCGCTGGTGAGTCCGAACGCGATCCCTGTCTCCATAGAATTCAGACACATTTTGACCTATTCTTTTTCTTCCGGCAGCTATCTACATGAGGCTCCCAACATTTTCCATCTGTCTATAAACTTTTCCACTGGCTCTCCTTCTCTCTGCCGCACAGAGGCCAATTCTGTAATACTAACATCATGCTCCGAAGAGAAGAAGTTTGACATAAAGGCGTCCTGCATTTATTCCCAAGTATGTATAGACCCTGGGGCCAAACTGGAGTACCATCGAAATGCCTTGTGTGTCAGTGATAACCCGAACAATCATAAGCAATACTGCAGTATCGTAGAAAAATTCCCCATACTAGTAATGAAGTGCATTAGGTGTTCTTCTGGTGATCCCTCCCCATTAAACTTCTGAAAATCTAGATGCTTAAAGTTAGCTGGAAATGGGATATCTTCCACCTCTCTTGGATATGGAGTTTGGTACCTGAAATGGCTAGTATTTTCACGTTCTCTTTTTATTCAGACGGCTTCTTCAACACTTGTCTCACTTCTTCTTATGTTACAATTCTCGCGGCTGGGACAGACCCTCGTGATCCTACCTCTTGTGGTTGAAAACCTTCGGGCTGGTTTTCTTGTCCATCCATCATGCCCATCATTGGTGGAGCCGCTATCTGGGCTATATTGTGTGCAAGGGTTGCTAAAGCCTCTCTAAGATTTCTACATTCTTCTATTAGTGTTCTTTGTACTTCTGCATTTGCATTCATATGATCTTCTGTAGTCGGCATATCATCTTGATTTATCCTGGCCATATGTACTTCGGCTTCTCCACTCTTTGACGAGGTTGTAGTTGGAGTGGCGCAAGAGTATGTCGACGTAATAGGGCTTACGAAGAGATGAGAGAATGGGGTTTCATTTGACTTCTGGACACTTCCATTGCTATTGATCGATCGAGGCAATATGGTCATTGGTGAGCGTGTTAATAAAGCCTTACCTTTCTGCTCTCTCATCCATCAAACATTTATTGCAAGTAGGGATGGAAGTTCTTGGCGCGAGGGCGAAGATGAAGATTTTCCTGGATATATTGTTGGGGGAGCGAGTTCGGGATTTTTCTTTGCCACGTCAGCATTAATGGGCACATCCTGACTGTGACTCTCGATCTCCGACGCGTCACCACTATCCAATCGTTCTCATTTTCTTGTGCTATTGGGGAGACCATTCTTCCTGTGCTAGCGGTGAAGCAGTTACGACTGTAACAGCTACTCATGATTCTGTTTATTGGCTTGGTACTGCTTTATCTTTACTACCCTCAGTTTGTTTATCAGCATACTCAATGATAAACTTTGTCGCAGTGAAGTAGAAAACTACTTTTCCTTGAATGATTGCCATTGCTTGATTGGTTGTGATATTCTTTTCTCACTATTCTCCTCCTCCCAATAACAAAAAAAAAGGAAAAGAAGAAAATAAAAGAAAAATAAAATAAAATTAATACTTATATTAAGTCATATTCTATTTTGGAGATGAAAGGTAGGATGTTCCCATTGAGAGTCGCCATTTCGGCGCCAAACAGTCGCGACTATCTCCCTTACAATTCTTAAGTTAATATTTAAGTAAAATAAACATCCCCAGCAGAGTTGCCATTTTGTTTCGAACAAGAAACAAAGGTGTTTTGTTTAGGGAAATTTATTCACTTTATAATTAACAAAAGAGAGCAAGAAAGTGAATCACTTTATTCATTTATTTATTCCAAGTTCTTTTACATCCCATTCTCCTTTGATTCCAAAATAAAACATTTACAAATTATAATAGAAAGTAGATATTTAATTATATCAAATATCATGCTAAAAGCCACTGAAAAGGTCCATTGTGCGCTGGAGGCTGAAGACTTTGTGCACTGGAGGCTGAAGCCTTTATGCACTAGAGACTCTATGCACTCGAGGCTCTATACGCTGACAGACTTTATGTGCAACAAGTCTTTGCGCACAGCAAGCCTTTATGTGCAACAAGCATTGTGCGCCGCACAATGGCTGTTCCACACAACGGACATCGAACTCGACTCTACCTCCTCTCCCTTTGATCCACTCCTTTCCAATTGAATGCTAATGACCCCTTGAGAGGGGCGAGGGTTATTTATAGCCCTCTTACATGTGTGAATGTGCCATGTCAGCACCGCGGGCCCCCATTTGTGTGGACTCCTTTATGTGGTCCTCTTTCTATGGACTCCTTTGTGCGCTCCCCTTTATGCGGATTCCTTTGTGTGCTCCCCTTTATGCGGATTCCTTTGGGCGCACCCCTTTGTGCAGATTCCTTTGTGAGCTCCGCTTTGTTCGGTAATCTGTTTCTTAATGCTAATTTTTACACAATGGCTGATTTCAACTGTTTTCGGCACAACGGCTACTGCTTTCTTCTTTCTCTCTCTTTTTATGCCTCAACAGTTACCCTCATAACTCTCTCTTTAGATGTTGAATTCAAACTATTTTGAGCTTATTGGAATGGTAACTTGACAAGCTTCTAAATGAGACTAGAATTGTCTAATTCGGAGACCGTTCGATATCCTAAAAGCGTGTTGGTACACTTAGATTGTCTTTTTTCAATATGGAGTGTATATCTTTCCAAATCATGTAATCCAATGGAAATGCTCATAACTCCATCGTTTGATGTTGGATTAGATCAATTTTTAGTCATCTGAAAGGTCCTTTAGCGCTATTTCATTCCTGACAGGAATCATCGTATTCCGAGACCATTTGGGCATCCATAAGTGGGATCACAGTCGTCGGTCTTAAATTTTCCTTCATCTCCTTGTCCATTAGTAACCCTCATAACTCACTCTTCAGAGGTCGAGTTAACACTATTTTGAGCTCATTGAAATGGTAACTTGACAAGCTTCCATATGAGAGCAGAATTGCCTAATTCGGAGACCATTCTATATCTTAAAAGCAAGTTCATACTCTTCGATCGTCTTTTTTCAATATGGAGTGTAAATCTTTCCAAATCACATAGTCCAATGGAGATGCTCATAACTCCATCGTTTGATGTTGGATTGAGTAGATTTTTAGTCATTTGAAAGGTCCTTTAGTGCTCTTTCATTCCTGACTGGAATCATCATATTCCGAGCCCATTTGGGCATCCATAAGTGGGATCGCAGTCGTCGATCCTGAATTTTTCCTTCATCTCCTTGTCGATTAGTAACTCTCATAACTCACTCTTCAAAGGTCAAATTCAGACTATTTTGAGCTCATTGGAATGGTAACTTGACAAGCTTCCAGATGAGAGCAGAATTGCCTAATTCGGAGACCGTTCGATATCCTAAACGCATGTTGGTACTCTTCGATCATCTTTTTTTAGTACAGAGTGTAAATTTTTCCAAATCGTGTGATCCAATGGAGATGCTCATAACTCCATCATTTGATGTTGGATTGGGTCAATTTTTGGTCATCTGAAAGGTCATTTAGTGTTCTTTCATTCCTGACAGGAATCGTCATATTCCGAGACCATTTGGGCATCCATAAGTGGGATCGCAGTCCTCCGTCCTGAATTTTCCTTCATCTCCTTGTCCATTAGTAACCCCCATAACTCACTCTTTAGAGGTCGAATTCAGACTATTTTGAACTCATTGAAATGGTATCTGTTGAGACATAAAAAATGAAGAAAGGATTGAAGCATAAGAAGATGGAGAAATAGATAGAAGATTGAGAAAGAAGAAGAATGAAGTGACTTAAGGGGGGTTTACGCGAGTCCGCGCAACTGAAATATCCGTTGTGCAAGTTTGTTTAATGAATTCTAGAATTTATTCTTTGTAAAAAGACCTAAAACATCGAAAGGTGGGTCCCATGACTCCAAAATCGAGGTGCCACACGTGCGAGGGCCTATAAATTCCCCCTCAGCTCCTTCATTTGGACCAATTGAAGATTTTGGAGAGGAAGCAGAGTAAGGAGGAAGACTGAAGGTACGAGAGGAAGTTCCGGTGGTTTGCGCGGACCCGCGCAAACCATATCGGCTGCACGGGTTCGCGCAACCAGATTGCCCTGTAGTCTATGATGCTGAAAGAGCTGATATGTTGCAGAAATGGCTAAGTCTCCAGATTTCTTCTATTCAGGCATCAAGAGGAGGAATCAGTAGAAGTGATCTATGTAATATTTCTCTTAAAGAGATGATGAAATTGTGAGTCGAAGTGCTGCCGGATTCGATATTTGACTTGGACATTTGAACTTTGTTAATTATCAATTTCTGCATTCTAAATAATTTGTCTTAGAATCAAGGGATGTTTGAGGATGTAAATGAACTCAGTTGAAATGAAATGTGATGATTGTCCTTAATACTTTTTCTATGTTATGCTTAAATAAGATAATATCCCAAATCGAATGCATTTGTTTCTTATTCGAAATAAAATGGCGACTTTGCTGGGGAAGTTTTATCTTATTTGAACATTAACATCAAGATAGTTATAGAACTTTCATCATAGTTTAACATCTGTATAGATGCCAAAATGGCGACTCTCAGTGGGAACATCCTCCTCTTCATCTCTAAGATAGATTATTTGATTCTTCAAATACTAACTATAGTTATGTTTCATGTTTGATGGTTTCTAAATTCAACTATAAGTTACAACCAATGGCAACTTCTGCAAGAAAAGTGAGCTTCCGTTTCACCCCAACTGGATTCATGATAGAGTACGCACTGAACCAACCCCTGGAGTACATGACTCGACTTCCTACAAGCAAAAATAACCTAATTTGGGTGATGGCTGGGGTTGTATCTACTTTGCCTCAATCGCCAGAAGGAGATAAGGGCTGGACTTTCATAATGAGTCACAGGACGAGAGCACAAAATGTAAGAAACCCTAGAATAGATCTACCTTTGCAAAGAGTTAGAGGGCCGATAACACATAATGCAGCAAGAAGGAATCCTGAACTTGCCCCTCCTGTAATATATCCTGAGTGAGTAGTCCCATAGTTAGTGTCGCGTGACTTTCCAGCTTTGGTCACCCTAAAGGTCAAATGGACGAGAGAGCAGAAAGGGAAAGCATTAATGGCAAGTTCACCAATGTTCGTATCACCCGGGATAGGCTCACCAATGTCTGTATCTCCCCAATCGATCAATGACATTGGAAGCATGGCGAAGTCAAATGAAACTCCATCCTCTCCTCTCTTCACAAGTCCTATTACACAACATATTCCCTCCCCACTCCAACTACGACTTCATCAAGGAGTGGAGAAGCTGTAGTACATATGGCTGGGACGGATCAGGATAATATGCCAACTATAGAAGATCGTATGAATGCAATGGCAGAAGCACAAAGAACACTAATGGAAGAGTGCAGAAATCTCAGAGAGGCTTTAGCGACCCTTGCACACATTGTAGCCTAGATAGCGACTCCACCAATGATGGGCATGATGAACGGATAAGAAAACTAGCCCGAAGGCTTTCAACCATAGGGGGCAGAATCATGAGAGTTTGTCCCAGCCACAAGAACTGTAACACACGACGAAGTGAGATAGGTTGTTGAAGAAGCTATTGGAGTAGAAAGAGAACGTAAAATACTTGCCATTTTAGGTACCGAACGCCATATCCAAGAGAGGTAGAAGATATCCCATTTCTAGCCAACTTCAAGCATCCAGATTTTTAGAAGTTTAATGGAGAGGGATCGCCAGAAGAACACTTAATATACTTCATTACTAGCATGGGGAATTTTTTAACGATACTGCAGTATTGCTTACGATTGTTCGGGTCGTCACTGACTCACAAAGCATTTCGATGGTATTCCAGCTTGGCTTCAGGGTCGATACATACTTAGGAGCAAATGCAAGATGCCTTTATGTCAAACTTTTTCTCTTCAGAGCGTGATGTTAGTGTTATGGAATTAGTTTCCATGCGGTAGAGAGAAAGTGAACCAGTAGAAAAGTTTATAGACAGATGGAAGACATTGGGAGCCTCGTGTAGGCAGCTGCCAGAAGAAAAGGAGCAGGTCAAGATGTGTCTGAATTCTATGGAAACAGGAATCACGTTTGGACTCACCAACGCTGACATCAGAACTTTTTGTGACCTGGCCACTAAGGCCCATGCTTTGGAATTGATGACTCGTAAGATGTTAGCGTTTCATTATGAGACAGCTAGGAGAGTGCCCAGTAAGATGGCTGTAAATACCATCGATCGTGACAAGAGAAGCAAAGATAGAAGGGACTCAAGGAAAAAGAGGCCGAAATGGAGAGAAGAATGGAACTAATCAAGAAATAGATACAGTGGAAAGAGGCTCAGGATGCTCAATTCTCATGAGGGGTTCGCGTTCGACAAGGAAGATGTCATTCCCATGATGAACCAACTGCTAAAATTTGGTACGATTGAATTACTAGAACCCAAGCACCCTGAAGATGTGACAAGAACCAGAGAGAGATTTTTGTCGCTATCATTGCCTGGTGGGACATCTGACGGAGAATTGTTATACATTGCAATGTATAATGCAACGAATGATAGACAGAAGTGAAATAGTAATTGGAAAAGAGAAGGAAAGGGGTACAATGGCCACGGTGAATATGCTTATGATTTGAGAAAAGGGTCGAGAAAAGGCTTGGGATACAAGAGAGAAAGAGAACCATAAGAAGACAAAGAAGGTAGCAGTGATTACGCTATGATTAGAAAAGAAGGTAACAAGTCCTATGAAGTAGAAAGTAGGGATTATAAGAAAAGAAGTCATTGAAGGACAAAACGATAATGATGGGAAAGAAAAGAAGAATGAGATGGCGAAGGTGACCTATGATGTAGTGAGTCATTTGAAGGGCATATCGGCTCAATTAAGCATCTATGATGCACTTAAGTTGTCCGAGGAATTTCGGCAGAACTTGGTCTAAGCATTTTCCAATCACGATGTCAGAGAAACTTTAGTGACAGAACTAGGACATGAAGAGCATGATGACCGAGAAAACTTCCTGCCAGTTATTTTCTTCTCCAATGATGATTTATCTATGAGGCAGATCATAATAGGCCGCTAATGATAGAAGGCCATATCCATGGGAAGAACGTCAAGCGGGTTATGATAGATAATGGGTCTGCGGTGAACCTCTTGCCACTCTCAATGTTGAGTAAGCTAGGTTATCGTCATTCAGATCTACGCCCTATGGAATGATGATATAGGGATTCAATCAAGATGGAGAGCGTACACTTCGTAAAATTACAGTGACGTTGGAAATAGGAGAGCTGACTACTGATGTCGTGTGCCATGTTATAAACGCCGTGAAGGCCATAGATCCATCAATACAGCATTGTACCCTCTACTCTATATTAATGCTTCAAATACTGTAAAAATGGAGTACAGTATAAAGTAATGGCCAATGTGAAGACATATACAGAGGCTGAGTCCTTCTTTATGGATGCTACTTACTATAAAGGGTTTGCTAATG
This sequence comes from Magnolia sinica, assembly GCF_029962835.1. Classification (NCBI taxonomy): domain Eukaryota; kingdom Viridiplantae; phylum Streptophyta; class Magnoliopsida; order Magnoliales; family Magnoliaceae; genus Magnolia; species Magnolia sinica. The sequence continues at coordinate 50,025,596 of NC_080580.1, forward strand.
ATGAAAGCAAAATCCTAAAGGACATTTAAGCAAAAGTGGTGAAAGAAGAAACAGAAAAGGCAGAATCATCGAGGACTGTAGAAGCAAAGAAGAAATTCTATTTTACGTCGAAACAAATGAGACAACCAGGACAGCTACCACTAACCTTGCTATCACCTGAACAGTTAAAAATTTTATAGTCCAATTATACAGTGCCATTGCCGTATGTTGAGAGAAATAAGCCATTTTCGGCTGCCCCAGGAAGATTTTAGGTTAAGGCTAGCGCAAAACACCCGAAGCCAATAGAATTTTATGCCTCAGTTGAAGCGAAGGCAGGAGAAGAGACCAAGAATAACGTATACTACGGTAGGCTGACAACGCAAGACCTCAAAAAGTATAGTCCGACAAGCAAGAAAATCATGAGAAGCATGGGGTTTAATTATGAAGAACCCACCGACTTGAATAATGGGAGAGGAATTCAAATTCCTTTTGGGGTCGGCCAGGAAAAGTGAAGAAAAGTTAAAGGACTGGGGGTAGAGTCATCGGTGAATATGGTTACAACCGATCAATTATCAGAAAAGGACCCTCAAATAGTTGAGCATCCTGAAATGACTCCAAAGCAGATGGAAGAAGGGGGTAGCCGACAATAGATAGTTTGCGAGAGATAAACTTTGGTACTGAAGAAGAACTAAGAAACACATTCATCAGCCCTAGTCTTTCTAAACAAGAGTGCGAAGAATATGTTCGACTTCTCAAAGAAAATAAAGATATCTTCGCTTGGATGTATGTAGAGATGCCGGGTTTAGAACCTTCCGTAGCACTGCACTGATTAAATATCTCTAAAGAGAAAAGGCCAGTTAAGTAAGAACAAAGGCAATTTCATCCGGACTTGGTTCCCCTGATAGAAGAAGTCAGTAAGTTGATAAAACTTGGATTTATCAGGAAGGTTAAGTATCCCAAGTGGATATCGAACATTGTCCCTGTGAAAAAGAAGAGCAGACAAGTCAGGGTATGCGTTGACTTCAGAGATCTGAATGAAGCCTGTCCGAAAGATGATTTTCCTCTCCCGATAACTGAGTTACTGATTGACAGCACGACTCACTATGCTATTATGTCCTTCATGGACGGCTATGCAGGGTATAATTAGATTAGAATGGCACCTGAACATGAAGAAGTAACAACATTTAGAATGTCACTGGGAATTTATTGTTATAAAGTTATGTCATTCGATCTCAAAAATGCCAGGGCAACATATCAAAGGGCAATGCAGAATATCTTCCAAGATATAATGCACAAGCATGTTGAGTGTTATGTTAACAATTTGGTAGTTAGGTCAGGAGATCATCCGGAGCATCGCGAACACTTGGTAGCAATTTTTCGTAGACTCAGAGAAACAGCTAAAGATGAATCTAGCTAAATGTGCATTCGGGGTGTCTTCGAGTAAATTTCTTGGTTTTATGGTCGACATAGGGGCATTGAGATTGATCTAGGGAAAGTTAAAGCCATTCAAAATATGCCGCCACCAAAGACATTAAAAGAATTAAAATTTTTACAAGGAAAGCTGGCGTACATTCGCCATTTCATTTCAAATCTAGCAAGGAGATATTAACCATTTTCCCATCTGATGAAGAAAGATACAGAGTTTGTATGGGATCAAGCCTGTCAGAATGCGTTTGACTTAATAAAGGAATTGCTGAAACAACCGCCGGTATTAACAACTCCGATAAAAGGAAAACCGCTTATTTTGTATATATATCTGCTGCCGAGAATTCTTTAGGAGCTTTGTTGGCTCAAGTGAATGAAGCTGGGAAAGAAATTGTTCTTTACTATTTAAGCCGAACTCTGATGGATGAGGAATGCAACTACTCTCCAATCGAGAAAGAATGTCTGGCGATAATATTTGCAGTTCAAAAATTAAGACATTATTGTCTCTTCCATGACATAACTTTGATCTTAAGAGCAGATCGATAAATTTTTTGATGACAAGACTGATGTTGTCTAGGAGATTGGCCAAATGGATGCTGTGTAACATCCCGAATTTTTCCCAACTTGGCAATGGATGTCCTTGGACGTAGAACTGCCCAACGCACCCTGTAGCAGAATGTGAAACCATCAGTGATGACCTTCCAAATGAACAAGTTATGTTGGCCAAGTCGCAAAGCCCGTGACAGATGTATTTTGATGGTGCTGCTCGAGCATCAGGAGTAGGGGCGGGAGTGATATTCATTACTCCTCAAGGTGACTTATTACCTTACTCCTTCACGTTGGGTAATACATGCACGAACAATGAGGCTGAATATAGAGCCCTCATCATTGGAATGGAAATGGTTCAAGAAATGGAGATAAGAACACTGCATATCTTTGGAGATTCTAAATTGATTATAAGTCAATTAGCGACTGAATTCGAGGTAAGAAAGTAAGAACTTTTTCCATACTGTTGGAAAGCACAGCAGTTGCTAGAACAATTCTGTCATATCAAAATTAAGCATGTCACGCGGTCTCAAAACAGAAGAGTGGATGCTTTAGCTAGCTTGGCAATGGCTCTATCCTGCCCAAATCGAAGCCCTCTCCAAGTAACTATAGAAGAAATAAGATTTTTGCTATCTTCAGAGGTCATCGATGAAACTGTGGAGACACTTCTTGTATCATGTTTAGAGATAACGATAGATGATTGGTATCAACCTTTCATCGATCATCTCAAATATAACATCCTGCCAGAAGATCTAGCACAGAAACAACAAATTAAGCAACAGTCAAGCAAATTCATCATATGCAGTGAAGTATTGTATAGAAAATCTTACAATGGAATGCTGCTATGTTGCTTAGACAATAAGAAGCAAGCCAAACATTGCCACACTCTGGGGAATGTGGGGCACATCAGGCTGGCCAAAATTTATTTTATAGAATACATCGAATGGGGTATTATTGGCCTACCATGTTCCAAGATGCAATAGATTATGCGAAGCGGTGTCATGAATGTTAAATTCATGAAGACATTATACACGTTCCTCTAGAAGATTTGCATCAGGCGATTGCCTCTTGGCCCTTCTCAACCTGGGGACTTGACGTCATCGATCCTATAAATTCGCCTTCATCTAAAGGAAAGTAGTATATCTCGGCAGTGACAGATTATTTCTCCAAGTGGACAGAAGTAATGGCATTACGTAATGTTAAAGAGAAGGATGTGGTCAATTTCATCTGACACGCAATAATATACCGCCATGGTATCACGAAGAAAATTATCATAGATAATGGCACTCCCTTCAAAAATAAAGAGCATGGAAAAGCTATGTCAAAAATTCAACATTCATCATTCATTTTCAACACCTTACTATCCACCAACCAACAGATTAGCAGAGGTGTTTAATAAAATGATAATCAAGATAATGAAGAAAACAATGACAGGAAACAAGCGTAATTGGAATGAAAGGTTACAAGAAGCTTTATGGGCATACAGAACTACCAATCAGACAGCAACAAGAGTGACACCGTATTCGCTGGTCTATGGTATAGAAGCAGTAATCCTGATCAAAATACAAGTAGTGTCACTCAGAGTGGCTGTACATCAGTCCATAACAAATGGTGAAAATGCAAAAATAAGGTTGAAAGAATTCGATTTTCTCGATGAGAAACGTCTAGCAGCCCAACAGCGATTACAGTCATATCAAGCAAGGATATCGGCCACCTTTAATAAACGAGTCAAATATCGATCTTTCAAAAAAGGGGATATGGTGCTGATGTTGAAAAGACCTATAGTGGTCATTCGCCGAACAGGGGGCAAATTCGAGCCTAAATGGGATAGGCCGTATATAATAAAAGAAGTATACTCTAATGGCGCATACAGAGTCATAGATCAAGATGGACAAGGTATCAGTATACCAGTCAATGCTCGCTTCATCAAAAGATACTGTCCCTGAAGATGCTATTGATTTTGATCCAGAATATTATCAGAATAATAACTCTGTATCAAAAGGGGGCAAGAATAAGCAAGACCACAAATATGTATTATCAGATGAATGAATAAAGAAGAAATTTGTAAGCATATCAAGGCTATGTACCAACAAGTGTTGTGAAAAGAAAGTGCTCATCGTCATCATCAAGAGAGCCCTGCAAAATTCTATTGAAATTGGTATCATCACCAAACTGATATATTATAAATAGTACATATGATTGTCGTTGAAGATATTAGTAGAAGTGGTGACGTATTATCAATCTCAGGCAGATATGTCTATCATCTTCGCGACAACGATGGCCACCTACTTTTATCTTTCAAGGCAGCCTAACCAGCCCTAAAATGGCCAATTATACTTAAGGCCTATCATTTTCGCCATTCAGGCAGCGATGAGAAGCCAGTGGCCCTAAAAAGCCCTTGAAGGCCATCATTCGCATACCCATGCGGGCAGCTGACGAGCTAATGACTAAAAACCTAAAAGGCCAAAAAGTCCTTAATGGCTAGTGACGTGTGAGACTAATGCTATCTGTATAGCTTTCCAGCAACGTCATGAGGAACAGAGAAAAATGCCCTCTCGTGAATGGGTTCGACCTTGCAGATGAAGGAAAAGTAGGCGGCAGTGTGAGTTCTTTGGCCATGTCTGTAGATAGGCTAACCATGCATAAGACCCCCCAAATCTTTGGCTTGATTTCAGTAATAACTCATGAGGAAAGGCTTAAACCTACCCATTGATGGACTGGCAGCCCTAGATTTGGTACCCCAAAGGTCGCCTTGTAAGCCCCGTGAACTCTAGAGAGTTACTACGGCTAACTCTGTGCGTAATTCCAACCGAGTTCATAGCCCCGGTAGCTTCACTGGGCCCTTCTGATGGATCGCGGTTTGTGAACTCACCAGGCTGTGAGAAGTCTAGTGAACTCCTAAGAGTTAAAGAGACCATCACATGAGACCCGACTCCACTACTCAAGAGTCTAAAAAACTTCATTGGCTCCACTACTTAAGAGCTTAAACTGTGTGTAACTGACTAAATTGAAACTTAGTGCCGCCAATTAAAAAAAATCATATAGGAAATTCCGCATTAACAAGCATAAAATGTTGGTGTTTTATAATTAGTTCCTTATTAAATGTTATGTCAAGATTATTGCATAGATAAATATGTTTGAAATGATCTGCGATGAAGAAATGCATAGAAGAATGAAATATCTCAAAATATTGTCATGAATTCATTGCTGAGAATCAAAAGATATACTTGTTCAAAAAGCATATACACAAAAGAAATTACATGCTTAAAGTTCTTCTATAATTCCTACTATCCCCATATACTTTTGCAAGTCCTCCTTTAATTGCATCTGAGCTGCGACATGTTTTAACTTTTCCTCGAGAATGATCTTTGGTTGATCAGGAATGCCAGCCAGCTTATCTTGCAACGATGCAATCATCTCTTCGCTCTTAAGCAGTTCGAATTTCTCAGCATTAGCAAACTGAATATTGACCTATATCTATTCTTCAATTTCCTTAATAGATGACTCCTTCTCGCAATCCTTTAACTCCAGTTGCGAGATCTCCTCTTTCAGAGAAGCGATGCGGTCTTGAATAACCACTCTGTCATCAGTATAGGCCTTCAACTGTCTTGAAGAACTAATTGATCCTGGTCAAATTCAGAGATAGCGGAAGCAATAAGAGAAGCCTTTTCCTTAGATAGAGTTAGCTGCTTCCCATATTCCAAGATCTTAAGAGCAATTGTAACACTTTTCGCTAAGGCTAAGGAGATTATTGAATCACGGAACTTGAAAAGAGAATCATGTAGAGTGGAGATGTTGATTTTTTCCATCCTTGCAGAACTTTTGAGAATTTTAATGGTAATATCCTGGTTTGACCATTGTTCAGGGTCTTTGAAAATGTGAGCTACTGCTGACAGAGAATTCTTCATCAAAAACATCTTATGTGCGGGAATCTTCGTGAATGAGAGTAGCTCAGATGCAGTGGCAACAGACTCAGAGCTTACTGCCCCACTATAGGGAGGAGTTCCTGTAGTATAAAGAGGGGAAGAATTCAAAATAGTGATAAAGAGTTTGAAGATATATAGCTCTTAATAAAGCAATCAATGTATATATACCTGCATAGAAGTATGGCTGGTAAGAGGTGGGATTTCCTGAGCCGTAGAAGGGCCAGCTCCTAGCATGTCAACGAAGGAAGGCGCCCTAGCCTTTGTACTCGAATCTCTAGTAGTTGAAGTGGGCAAATCAGTAGCCTCTACTAGAAAGATAATTTCACGGGCTACCACTTTTGGCGCTGCTAATGGAACCAGAGGAGCCCTTGGCAAAATTACTGGTGCAGTTGTAGGAGGATTTAGAGGAGGAGTATCACCCGTCTCGACATTTGCAACATGAGCACCTGAAAAAAAATATGACAATGATAATGAGATAACTATAACTAGATATGCATATAAATACATATGAAATTAAATTTTCCTTACCAGTGAATATTTGTACTCTCCATAATCTAAAGGTTCTTCTTCCTCCTTTATTGTCGCAAGAGACATTGCAGGAATATTGGCACTAAGAAGAGTCTCAGAAGCCACAAGAGGGTGTTCTGTTTCAACATTTTCCGCAACTACATCCTCCTCTCCACCTACATCAACTTCTCCTTCCTCGAAATCATCATCTTTATCCTCGCCGCTTTCATCATCCTCATCATCTTCATATTCCATAGAAGTAGTACCCTCTGATGAAGAAGCCGAACTTTCATCTCCTAAGCTTTCTTCGTCTACTTCTTCAATCATAACTTGCTTTCCTTTAGAAGAGGCAGTTCAGCCACTTTCTGGTTCAGGCTCTCTACTAGTTGGGACCGAAAGGGGATGTGGAGACATGTCTACCTCCTTCCTAAGGAACAGATGGCGATGCTTGCAAGTGCGCTCGAGATATGGTCATAGGAGAGGATGAACCGGGAGGAGTAGGTTTTGAAGGAGGGGCTGGTTCATCTTGAACTGCTCCAGTTTCTGTCGGGATAGGAGAAGATGTTCTTTCAGCATCATTTGTGACCAAGTCACCAAATTCACATGGGACTTGCTCAAACTCTGTCAAGAGTCCGTGAGTAATCTAGTTGTCCAATGTATTAATGGGCTTCTTCTCACAAATAGGATCTTCTAGCGATATCTTTCTATAAATTTCACCTTGATGAGCTGCGGGACTCTTCTCTAGGATGTAACCAATTCCATCTTCAAGCTTTTTACCCCTCAGCCTGGGTGAGTGAACCCAGATGGGATCATCCACTGGTAAACAGTTGTTGACCAAGAATGATTGGTGATCCCACCACCGCATCCAGCTATAAGAAGTACGAACTATGCGGTCGCAACCGTGGATTATGAAGAAAGAATCGACGCGACCGCCTAACAGTTGTTTCCAAATCATAGCCCAATTAAGAGGACCAGTTCCATAGCAACGCATTCTCTTAGTGACCAACCCACAATCTTCTAGAATGGCTTGGTCATAGCTAAGTTGGCGAGCGAAGCGACCAGGGTAGTAGGGCTCTCGCCAAAACTCCGTTCCTTCTCAAAGAGGTAGGCTGCAGGAGTATATAGAAAGGAAGAAAGCTCTTTCTGCTATGGTGAAGCTTCGTCCACCATGTCGGTATCTTTGATATAGCGATCGAGATGGAACTGGAAGAAATCCACTTGATTAGTATCCTTGATTTTGTTGGACACCCAGTTGTATGACCTTTTGGACATAGCCCTTTGTTAGAAGAACCAGAGCGGGAGATGCGTAGGATGAACGTACGCCTTCTCTGGTGCTTCGAAAGTCCAAGGAAAGTAGACTCCTAGCCAGCCTGTGATATAGTGCCATGAAGTGTGCGCTGATGAAGTTTCGATGGTAGGGTTCTTAACATGGGTGGCTATTTCTCCGAGGGCTTTGTAAATGGAACACTGCACTGGAGGTGCGATAAAATGCTTGTGTCCTTCTGCCAAAGTGCCAGCAATGACAAAGTCCGTAGGCTAAATAACATCTGCCCATTTGGAGCTTGCAAGTACCACGATGCTCAGAGAATAAGTTAGGAAGGCCATAAGTTCTCCGAATGAACTGTAATCTGCTCTCTCCTTCATATTGTCGCGGAGCTCTGTTAGCTCCTTAGAACAACAATCATGGAATCTGCAAGGAAAGGTAAAAGATTGGTGTAAAGAAATGTATAATAAAAGGAAAGAAAGAAAAAAGAAGAAGTTGATTCCTAGACTTGGAAATACCTGAGAGTCCTAGAGAAATGTGCCAGCCACTATAGAGGAGAAAGCTTATGGATGTTTGGAAATTTCCCCATCTCTCTGAAGAGTTCGATGGTGGTCACAGAAATGGAGGGCTTACGGTCAGTTGAAGATATGAAGGCTAGCTCTCCGTTAGACGGAACGAAGTCATCGTAAAACTTGCCTGTTAATAGAAGGCCTGCTATTCAATGAAGATCCCAAAGTGTGATACTCATCTCACCAAATGGTAGGTGGAAAGAGTTAGTAGTAGGTGACTAATACTCAAGAAAACCCTTTAGCACAGTGGGCTCCTTATAGAAGTACTTAGATGTAACTTCTATAGCATCGTACAAGCCGATCTTGGCGAGCGTACCCGCATGCCTCTGTAAGATGGCTTCTGTCCAGTCAGAATAATAGCATCGAGAAGTTAACAGACTCCTTGTTCGGAAATCTTCCGGTCCCCAGAGTTGCTCTCGATCTCTGAAGCGCTGCCTGATGGTTTCATAGAAATACGCAGGGAAGAGGTTGTGCAGACTGTGAAAAGGGGTAAGAAAGATCATGGGGAGGACTTCCCCAATGCTTTGCCGTGTCTTATACACTTGTAATATCCCCTCAAGGATGCGCAGTTCTGTTGCTGACCACGAGGAAGTATACATCAGTTTTTCTCCATCAATGTAATCCCTTGGCTCATAGTCAAGTATGGATTGATGGTGATGAAGATTGATGGGAATCACAGTCATACCCGCCGAGTGAGGAATGTCGAACTTCATGATGCCCTCGATGACTCGGACCGATTCCCCTGAGTTTTGGAGCTTCTTATTATTGTGCTCCTTAATTTTCTCCTCGAACTCCTTCACCTTGTTTCGGCGAGTCTTCTTCAAATGATAAGCAGGCAAAGTGTCCTCTCGAAGGGGGGTCTTTGACTATTCGTGTGGATGTGTGTGGTTGTTTTCAACCATTCATCCCAGTCATACTCTCGACCATGCTTTGGAGGCCACTCTATGTCTCCCATCGCAGTGGCTCGATGGATAGGAGAGGGTAAGGAAGAGATGCAATTGGTGAAGTTAAAGGTGGGTAATATAGGTTCTTTGAAGTATGAGGGGTTACGTGCAGTGGTTTTAGTACGTTTAGCTGGCAGTTGATCTGAAGAAGGAGAAGGGTGGTAAGAAGATGGGTCAGGCAAATTAGGGTGAGAAGGTTGGTCAGTAGGGGGGTCTATAACGCGGTATGTTCACTTGATACGAGCCATAAATAGAAGAGGGGTTGAAGACTTGAAAGAATTTGAAGAAAAAGTTCAAAGAAAGACTGAAAATTTTTCTAAGTACTGGTTGCGTGGGTCCGTGAAATCGAAGTTAGTTGCACGGGTCAACACAAAGGCTGGAAGTGTTGTGCGAACAGATAACTGTTACATGGGTCAGCGTAAATGAAAGTTGTTGCACGGGGAAAAAAATTGCAAAGACAAAGGTTCACCACACACAGAAATGAAATGCAAAGTGAGGGAAGGTCGAGGTATTTATACTCCAAAGGGGTCGAGTATGGTACACGGGTCTCAGTTACGTGGACCCGTGCAAACCATGTCAGGGTGATTATTTTTATCCTTTTTCTTTGATTTTGGGGAAACAAAGAAAGGATCAAGGGGGCATCTGTTGAGCATAAAAAATAAAGAAAGGATTGAAGCATAAGAAGATGGAGAAATAGAAAGAAAATTGAGAAAGAAGAAGAATGAATTGACTTAAAGGGGGCTTGCATGGGTCCACGAAACCAATATCCGTTGCGTGGGACCACACAACCGAAATATCCGTTGCACAGGTTCGCTCAACGAATTCCAGAACTGGTTCTCTGTAAAATGACCCAAAGCATCAAAAAGTGGGTCCCATGGCACCAAAATCGAGGTGCCACATGTGCGAGGGCTTATAATACCCCCTCCCCTCCTTCATTTGGACCGATTGAAGATTTTAGAGAGGAAGCAGAGCAAAGAGGAAGACTGAAGGTAGGAGAGGAAGTTCCGATGGTTTGCACGGACCCGCGCACACCATATAGGTTGCGCGGGTCCGTGCAACTAGATTGTCCTGCAGTCTATGATGCTGAAAGAGCTGATATGCTGCAGAAATGGAGAAATCACACAATTTCTTTTGTTCAGGCTACAAGAGGAGGAATCAATAGAAGTGATCTATGTCATATTCCTCTTAAAGAGATGATCAAATTGTGAGTCGAAGTGCTGTCGATTCGCTATTTGACTTGGACATTTGAACTTTGTCAATTTTCAATTTCTACATTCTAAATAATTTATCTTAGAATCAAGGGATGTTTGAGGATGTAAATGAACTCAGTTGAAATGAAATGTGATGATTGTCCTTAATACTTTCTCTATGTTATGCTTAAATAAGATAATATCCCGAATCAAACGCATTTGTTTCTTATTCGAAATAGTAACTTGACAAGCTTCCAGATGAGACCAGAATTGCCTAATTCAAAGACCGTTTGATATCCTAAAAGCATGTTGGTACTCTTCGATCGTCTTTTTTCAATATGGAGTGTCAATCTTTCACAATCACGCGTCCAACGGAGATGCTCATAACTCCATCGTTTGATGTCGGATTGTGTCAATTTTTAGTCATCTAAAAGGTCCTTTAGTGCTCTTTCATTCCTGATTGGAATCATCGTATTCCGAGATCATTTGGGCATCCATAAGTGGGATCACAGCCGTCGGTCCTGAATTTTCCTTCATCTCCTTGTCCATTAGTAACCCTCATAACTCACTCTTCAGAGGTCGAATTCAGACTTTTTTGAGCTCATTGCAATGGTAACTTGACAAGCTTCCAGATGAGAGCAAAATTGCCGAATTCGGAGACTATTCGATAACCTAAACGCATGTTGGTACTATTCGATCATCTTTTTTCAATATGGAGTGTAAATCTTTCCAAATCGCGTGATCCAATGGAGATGCTCATAACTCCATCGTTTGATGTCGGATTGGGTCAAGTTTTAGTCATCTGAAAGGTCCTTTAGTGCTCGTTCATTCCTGGCTGGAATTGTCGTATTCTGAGACCATTTGGGCATCCATAAGTGGGATCATAATCGTCAGTCCTAAATTTTTCCTTCATCTCCTTGTCCATTAGTAACCCTCATAACTCACTCCTTAGAGGTCGAATTCAGACTATTCTGAGCTCATTGGAATGATAACTTGACAAGCTTCCAAATGAGAGTAGAATTGCCTAATTCGGAGACCATTCGAAATCCTAAAAGCATGTTGGTACTCTTCGATCATCTTTTTTCAATATGGAGTATAAATCTTTCTAAATTGCACGATCCAACGGAGATGCTCATAACTCCATCGTTTGATGTCGGATTGGGTCGAGTTTTAGTCATCTGAAAGGTCCTTTAGTGCTCTTTCATTCCTGACTAGAATCGTCGTATTCTGAGACCATTTGAGCATCCATAAGTTGGATCATAGTTGTTGGTCCTGAATTTTTCCTTCATCTCCATGTCCTATAGTTACCCTCATAACTCTCTCTTCAGAGGTTGATTCAAACTATTTTGAGGTCATTCAGATGGTAACTTGACAAGCTTCCAGATGAGACTAGAATTGCCGAATTCGGAGACCGTTCGATATCCCAAAAGCATGTTGATACTCTTCGATTGTCTTTTTTCAATATGGAGTGTAAATCTTTCCAAATCACATGATCCAACGGAGATGCTCATAACTCCATCATTTGTTGTCAAATTGGGTCAATTTTTAGTCATCTAAAAGGTCCTTTAATGCTCTTTCATTCTTGACAAGAATCATCATATTCCAAGACTATTAGGGCATTTATAAGTGGGATCACAATCATCGGTCCTGAATTTTCCTTGATCTCCTTATCCATGAGTAACCCTCATAACTCACTCTTCGCAGGTCAAATTCAAACTATTTTGAGCTCATTTAATGGGTAACTTGAAAAGCTTCCATATGAGACTAGAATTGCCTAATTTGGAGACCGTTCGATATCCTAAAAGCATGTTAGTACTCTTCGATTGCCTTTTTTCAATATGGAGTGTAAATCTTTCCAAATCGCGTAATCAAATAGAGATGCTCATAATTCCATCGTTAGATGTCAGATTGGGTCAATTTTTGTTCATCGAAAAGGTCCTTTAGTGCTCTTTCATTCCTGACAGGAATCGTCGTATTCCGAGACCATTTGGGCATCCATAAATAAGATTGTAATCGTCGGTCCGAAACTTTTCCTTCATCTCCATGTCCTATAGTTACCCTCATAACTCTCTCTTCAGAGGTTGAATTCAAGTTTTTTTGAGCTCATTGGAATGGTAACTTGACAAGCTTCTAGATGAGAATAGAATTGCCTAATTTGGAGACCATTCGATAACCTAAAAGCATGTTGATACCCTTCGATTGTCTTTTTTCAATATGAAGTGTAAATCCTTGCAAATCACGCAATCCAATGCTGATGCTCATTACTCCATCGTTTGATGTCAGATTGGGTCGATTTAGAGTCCTCTGAAAGGTCCTTTAGTGCTCTTTCATTCTTGACTGGAATCGTCGTATTCCGAGACCATTTAGGCATCCATAAGTGGAATCGCAGTTGTTATTCCTAAATTTTTCCTTCATCTCCGTGTCCTATAGTTATCCTCATAACTATCTCCATAGAGGTTGAATTCAAACTATTTTGAGCTCATTGGAATGGTAACTTGACAAGCTTCCAGATGAGACCAGAATTGTCTAATTCAGAGATCGTTCGATATCCTAAAAGTTTGTTGGAACACTTCGATTGTCTTTTTTCAACATGGAGAGTAAATCTTTACAAATAGCGCGATCTAACAGAGATGCTCATAACTCGATTGTTTGATGGCGGATTCGGTTGATTTTTCATCATCTCAAAGGTCCTTTAGTGCTCTTTCATTCCTGATAGGAATCGTTGTATTCCGAGACCATTTGGGCATCCATAATTGGGATCGTAGTCGTCGGTCCAGAATTTTCCTTCATCTCCTTGTCCATAGTAACCCTCATAACTCACTCTTCAGAGGTCGAATTTAGACTATTTTTACCTCATTGAAATGGAAACTTGACAGGCTTCAGTATGAGAGCAGAATTGCCAAATTCGGAGACCATTCAATATCCTAAAAGCATGTTGGTACTCTTCGATCGTCTTTTTTCAGTGTGGAGTGTAAATTTTTCCAAATCACACGAAACAATGGAGATGCTCATTACTCCATCGTTTGATGTCAGATTGGATCAGTTTTTAGTCATCTGAAAGGTTCTTTAGTGCTCTTTCATTCCTGACTGGAATTGTAGTATTCCGAGACCATTTGGGCACCCATAACTGGGATCATAGTCGTCAGTCCTGAATTTTTCCTACATCTCCATGTCCTATAGCTACCCTCATAACTCTCACTTCAGAGGTCGAATTCAAACCATTTTGAGGTCATTGGAATGGTAACTTGACAAGCTTCCAGAGGAGACCAGAATTGCCTAATTTGGAGACCGTTTGATATCCTAAATGCATGTTAGTACTCTTCGATCATCTTTTTTCAATATAGAGTGTAAATCTTTCCAAATGGCGTGATCTAACGGAGATGCTCATAACTCCATCGTTTGATGGCAGATTGGGTCAATTTTTAGTCATCTGAAAGGTCCTTTAATCCTCTTTCATTCCTGACTGGAATCATCGTATTCCAACGCAATTTGAGAATCCTTAAGTGGGATCGCAGTCGTCGGCCCTAAATTTTTCCTTCATCTCCTTATTCATTAGTAACCCTCATAACTCACTCTTCAGAGGTCGAATTCACACTATTCTGAGCTCATTGGAATGGTAACTTAGCAAGCTTCCAGATGAGAACAGAATTGCCTAATAAGGAGACCATTCAATATCTTAAAAGCATGTTGGTACTCTTCGATCGTCTTTTCTCAATATGGAGTGTAAATCTTTTAAAATCACACGATCCAACGGAGATGCTCATAACTTCGTTGTTTGATGTCGAATTGGGTCGAGTTTTAGTCATCTGAAAGGTCCTTTAGTGCTCTTTCATTCCTAAATGGAATCATCGTATTCTGAGACCATTTGTGCATCCATAAGTGGGATCGCAGTCGTCGATCCTAAACTTTTCATTCATCTCCTTGTCCATTAGTAACCCTCATAACTCACTCTTCAGAGGTCGAATTGAGACTATTTTGAGCTAATTGGAATGGTAACTTGACAAGCTTTCAGATGAGAGCAGAATTGCCTAATTCGGAGACCATTCGATATCCTAAAAGCATGTTGGTACTCTTTGATCGTCTTTTTTGAAAATGGAGTGTAAATCTTTCCAAATCGCGTGATCCAACGGAGATGCTCATAACTCCATCGTTTGATATTAGATTGGTTCTGTTTTTATTCATCTAAAAGGTCCTTTAGTGCTCTTTCATTACTGTCTGGAATCATCGTATTCCGAGACCATTTGGGCATCCATAAGTGGGATCACAGTCGTCGGTCCTGAATTTTTTCTTCATCTCCGTGTCCTATAGTTACCCTAATAACTCTCTCTTCAGAGGTTGAATTCAGACTATTTTGAGGTCATTGGAATGGTAAGTTGACAAGCTTCCAGATGAGACTAAAATTGCCGAATTCGGAGACCGTTCGATATCCTAAAAGCATGTTGGTACTCTTCGATCATTTTACTTCAATATGGACTGTAAATCTTTCCAAATCGCACTATCCAATGGAGTTGCTCATACCTCCATCATTTGATGTCAGATTGGGTCGGTTTTTAGTCATATGAAAGGTCCTTTAGTGCTCTTTCATTCCTGACTGGAATTGTCATATTCCGAGACCATTTGGGCATCATTAAGTGGGACGCAATCGTCGGTCCTGAATTTTCCCTTCATCTCCATGTCCTATAATTTCCCTCATAACTCTCTCTTTAGAGGTCGAATTCAAAGCATTTTGAGGTCATTGTAATGGTAACTTGACAAGCTTCCAGATGAGTCTAGAATTCTGAAATTCAGAGACCATTTGATATCTTAAAAGCATGTTGGTACTCTTTGATCGTCTTTTTTCAATATGGAGTATTAATCTTTCCAAATTGCGTGATCCAATGGAGATGCTCATAACTCCATTGTTTGATGTCGGATTGGGTTGAGTTTTAGTCATCTAAAATGTCCTTTAGTGCTCTTTCATTCCTGATTGGAATCGTCGTATTTTGAGATCATTTGGGCATCCATAAGTGGGATTGCAGTTGTCGGTCTAGAATTTTTCTTTCATCTCATTGTCCATTAGTAACCTTCATAACTCACTCTGCAGAGGTCGAATTTAGACTATTCTGAGCTCATTGGAATGGTAACTTGACAAGCTTCCAGATGAGAGCAGAATTGCCTAATTCGGAGACCGTTCAATTTCTTAAAAGCATATTGGTACTCTTCGATCATTTTTTTTTTCAATATGGATGTAAATCTTTCCAAATCATGCGATCCAATGGAGATGGTCATCATTCCAATGTTTAGTGTCAGATTGGGTCGGTTTTTAGTCAACTGAAAGGTGCTTTAGCTCTCTTTCATTCCTGACTGGAATCATCATATTTCGAGACCATTTGGGCATCCATAGGTGGGATCGCAGTCATCCGTCCTGAATTTTTCCTTCATCTCCATGTCCTATAATTTCCCTCATAACTCTCTCTTCAGAGGTCGAATTCAAACCATTTTGAGTTCATTGGAATGGTAACTTGACAAGCTTCCATATAAGACCTGAATTGCCTAATTCGGAGACCGTTCGATATGGTAAAAGCATGTTGGTACTCTTTGATTGTCTTTTTCTAATATGGAGTGTTAAACTTTCCAAATCGCGCGATCCAACAGAGATGCTCTTAACTCCATTGTTTGATGTCAGGTTGGGTCGGTTTTTAGTCATCTGAAAGGACCTTTAGTGCTCTTTCATTCTTGACTAGAATGGTCATATTTTGAGACCATTTGGGCATCCATAAGTGGCATCGCAATAGTCGATCCTGAATTTTTCCTTCATCTCCATGTCCTATAGTTACCCTCATAACTCTCTCTTCAGAGGTCGAATTTAAACCATTTAAGGACATTGGAATGTTACCTCGACCAACTTCCAGATGAGACCAGAATTGCCTAATTTGGAGACCGCTCGATATCCTAAAAGCATGTTGGTACTCTTCGATTGTCTTTTTTTAATATGGAGTGTAAATCTTTCCAAATCATTGGATCTAACAGAGATGCTCATAACTCCATCGTTTGATGTTGGAATGGGTCGAGTTTTAGTCATCTTAAATGTCCTTTAGTGCTCTTTCATTCCTGATTATAATCATTGTATTCCAAGACCATTTGGGCATCCATAAGTGACATCGTAGTCGTCGGTCCTGAATTTTTCTTTCATCTCCTTGTCCATTAGTAACTCTAATAGCTCACTCTCTAAAGGTTGAATGCAGACTATTCTGAGCTCATTGGAATGGTAACTTGACAAGCTTCTAGATGAGAGCAGAATTGCTTAATTCGGAGTCCGTTCGATTTCCTAAAAGCTGTTAGTACTCTTCGATCAACTTTTTTCAATATGGAGTGTGAATCTTTCCGAATCACGCGATCCAATGGAGATGTTTATAGCACCATCGTTTGATGTCAGATTGGATCAGTTTTTAGTCATCTGAAAGGTCCTTTAGTGCTCTTTCATTCCTGACTAGAATTGTCGTATTCCGAGACCATTTGGGCATCCATAACTGGGATCACAGTCGTCGGTCCTGAATTTTTCCTACATCTCCATGTCCTATAGCTACCCTCATAACTCTCTCTTTAGATGTTGAATTCAAACCATTTTGAGGTCACTGGAATGGTACCTTGACAAGCTTCCAGAGGAGACCAGAATTGCCTAATTCGGAGACCGTTCAATATCCTAAAAGCATGTTGGTACTCTTCAATTGTCTTTTTTCAATATGGACTGTAAATATTTTTAAATCGTGTGATCCAATGTAGATGCTCATAACTACATCGTTTGATATCGGATTAGGTTGTTTTTTATTCATTTGAAAGGTCCTTTAGTGCTCTTTCATTCGTTACTATAATCGTCATATTCCGAGACCATTTGGGTTTCCATAGGTGGGATCACAGTCGTCGGTCCTAAATTTTTCCTTCCTCTCCATGTCCTATAGTTACCCTCATAACTCTCTCTTCAGAGTTTGAATTCAAACATTTTGAGCTCATTGGAATGGTAACTAGACAAGCTTCCAGATGAGAGCAGAATTGCCTAATTCGGAGACCATTTGAATTCCTAAAAGGATGTTGGTACTCTTCGATCGTCTTTTTCAAATATGGAGTGTAAATCATTCCAAATCGCGCGATCCAATGGAGATGCTCATAACTCCATCGTTTGATGTCAGATTGGGTCGGTTTTTAGTCATTTGAAAGGTCCTTTAGTGCTCTTTCATTCTTGACTAGAATGGTCATATTTCGAGACCATTTGAGCATCCATAAGTGGCATCGCAATCATTGGTCAAGAATTTTTCCTTCATCTCCATGTCCTATAGTTACCCTCATAACTCTCTCTTCAGAGGTCGAATTCAAACCATTTTGAGGACATCGGAATGTTACCTTGACAAGCTTCCAGATGAGACCAGAATTGCCTAATTTGGAGACCATTCGATATCCTAAAAGCATGTTGGTACTCTTCAATTGTCTTTTTTCAATATGGAGTGTAAATCTTTCTAAATCATGCGATCCAACAGAGATGGTCATAACTCCATCATTTGATGTCGAATTGGATCGATATTTATACATCTGAAAGATCCTTTAGTGCTCTTTCATTCCTGACTAGAATCATCGTATTCCGAGACCATTTGGGCATCCATAAGTGGGATCGCAGTCATCAGTCCTAAATTTTTCCTTCATCTCCAAGTCCTATAATTACCCTTATAACTCTCTCTTCGGATTTTGAATTCAAACCATTTTGAGCTCATTGGAATGTTAACTTGACAAACTTCTAGACTAGACCAAAATTGCATAATTCAGAGACCGTTTGATATCCTAAAAGCAAGTTGCTACTCTTCGATCGTCTTTTTTCAATATGGAGTATAAATCTTTCTAAATCGCGCGATTCAACAGAGTTGCTCATAACTCCATCGTTTGATGTCGGATTGGGTTGAGTTTTCGTCATCTAAAAGGTCCTTTAGTGCTCTTTCATTCCTGAGTGGAATCGTCATATTTTGAGATCATTTGGGCATCCACATGTGGCAATGCAGTCGTTGGTCCTAAAATTTTCCTTCATCTCCATCTGCTATAGTTACCCAAATAACTCTCTTCACAATTTCAATTCAAATTATTTTGAGCTTATTAGAATGGTATCTTGACAAGCTTCTAGATGAGACCAAAATTGCCTAATTTGGAGACTGTGCGATAACTTAAAAGCATGTTGGTACTCTTGAATCCTGTTATTTCAATATGGAGTATAAATCTTTCCAAATTGCACGATCCAACGGTGATGCTCAGATATCGGATTGGGTCGAGTTTTAGTCATCTAAAATGTCCTTTAGTGCTCTTTCATTCCTGAATGGAATCGTCGTATTCCGAGACCATTTGGGCATTCATAAGTGGGATCATAGTCGTCGGTCCTGAATTTTACTTTCATCTCCTTATCCATTAGTAACCCTCATAACTCTCTCTCCAGAGGTCGAATTCAAACTATTTTGAGCTCATTGGAATTGTAACTTGACAAGCTTCCAGATGAGAGCAGAATTGCCTAATTCGGAGGCCGTTCAATTTCATAAAAGCATGTTGGTACTCTTCAATCGTCTTTTTTCAATATGGAGTGTAAATCTTTCCAAATCGCGAGATCCAATGGAGATGCTCATAACTCCATCGTTTAAGTCAGATTGGGTCAGTTTTTAGTCATATGAAAGGTCCTTTAGTGCTCTTTCATTCCTGACTGGAATCGTTGCATTCCAAGACCATTTGGGCATCCATAAGTGGGATCACAGTCATCGATCCTGAATTTTTCCTTCATCTCCATGTCCTATAGTTTCCCTCATAACTCTCTCTTCAGAGGTCAAATTCAAACCATTTTAAGGTCATTGGAATGGTAACTTGACAAGCTTCAAGATGAGACCAAAATTGCCTAATTTGTAAACCGTTCTATATCCTAAAAGCATGTTGGTACTCTTTGATTGTCTTTTTTCGATATGAAGTGTAAATCATTCCAAATCGCATGATCTAACGGAGTTGCACATAACTCCATCGTTTGATGTCGAATTGGGTCAATTTTTGTTCAACTGAAAGGTACTTTAGTGCTCTTTCATTCCTGACTGGAATCGTCGTATTCCGAGACCATTTGGGCTTCCATAAGTGGGATCGCAGTCATCGATCCTAAATTTTCCTTCATCTCCATGTCCTATAGTTACCCTCATAGCACTCTCTTCAGAGTTTGAATTCAAACTCTTTTGAGCTCATTGGAATGGTAACTGACCCAATCGTTCGATATCCTAAAAGCATGTTGGTACTCATCGATCGTCTTTTTTCAATATGTAGTATAAATCTTTCTTAATCACTCGATCCAACGAAGATGCTCATAACTCCATCGTTTGATGTCAGATTGGGTCAGTTTTTAGTCATCTGAAAGGTCCTTTAGTGCTCTTTCATTCCTGACTGGAATCATCATATTCAGAGGACATTTGGGCATCCATAAGTGGGCTCGCAGTCGTCGGTCCTGAATTTTTTTCATCTCATTGTCCATTAGTAACCCTCATAACTCACTCTTCAGAGGTTGAACTAAGACTATTCTGAGCTCATTAGAATGGTAACTTGATAAGCATCCAGATGAGAGCAGAATTGCCTAATTCAAAGACCGTTCGATTTCCTAAAAGCAGGTTGGTACACTTCGATCGTCTTTTTTCAATATGGAGTGTAAATCTTTCCAAATCGCGTGATCCAATGGAGATGCTCATAACTCCATCGTTTGATGTAAGATTGGATCGATTTTTAGTCATCTGAAAGGTCCTTTAGTGCTCTTTCATTCCTAACTGGAATCGTCGTATTCCGAGACCATTTGGGCATCCATAAGTGGGATCGCAGTCGTGAGGCCTAAATTTTTCCTTCATCTCCATGTCCTATAGTTACCCTCATAACTCTCTCTTTAGAGGTCGAATTCAAACCATTTTGAGGTCATTGGAATGGCAACTTAACCAGCTTCCAGATGAGACCAATATTGCCCAATTCGAAGACCTTTCGATATCCTAAAAGCATGTTGATACTCTTCGATTGTCTTTTCTCAATATGGAGTGTAAATCTTTCCAAATTGCGCGATCCAATGGAGATGCTCATAACTCCATCGTTTGATGTCGGATTGGGTCGATTTTTATTCATCTGAAAGGTTCTTTGGTGCTCTTTCGTTACTGACAAGAATCGTCATATTCCGAGACCATTTGGTTATCCATAAGTGGTAACGCAGTCGTTAGTCGTAAATTTTTCCTTCATCTCCATGTCCTATAGTTACCCTAATAACTCTCTCTTTAGAGTTTGAATTCAAACAATTTTGAGCTCATTGGAATGGTAACTTGAGAGGCTTCTAGATGAGACCAAAATTGCCTAATTTGGACATCGTTCAATATCCTAAAACATGTTGGTACTCTTCGCTCGTCTTTTTTCAATATGGAGTATAAATCTTTCCAAATCGCGCAATCCAATGGAGATTCTCATAACTTCATCATTTGATGTCGGATTGGGTCGAGTTTTAGTCATCTAAAATGTCCTTTAGTGCTATTTCATTCCTGACTAGAATCATCATTTTCTGAGACCATTTGGGCATCCATAAGTGGGATCGCTGTCGTCGGTCCTTAATTTTTCTTTGAACTCCTCGTCCATTAGTAACCCTAATAACTCACTCTCTAGAGGTCGAATTCAGACTATTCTGAGCTCATTGGAATAGTAACATGACAAGCTTCAAGATGCGAGCAGAATTGCCTAACTCGGAGACTATTCAATTTCCTAAAAGCATGTCGGTACTCGTTGATCGTCATTTTTCAATATGGAGCATAAATCTTTCCAAATAACGCGATCCAACGGAGATGCTCATAACTCCATCATTTGATGTCAGATTGGGTCTATTTTTAATCATCTGGAAGGTCCTTTAGTGCTTTTTCATTCCTGAATGGAATCGTCATATCCCGAGACCATTTGGGCATCCATAACTGGGATCGTAGTCATCAGTCCTAAATTTTTTCTTCATCTCCATGTCCTACAGTTACCTTCAAAACTCTCTCTTCAGAAGTTAAATTCTAACCATTTTGAGGTCAATGGAATGGTAACTTGACAAGCTTCTAGATGAGAGCAGAATTGCCTAATTCGGAGACCATTCAATATCCTAAAAGCATGTTGGTACTCTTTGATTTTCTTTTTTCAATATGGAGTGTAAATCTTTCCAAATCGCGTGATCCATTGGAGATGCTCATAACTCCATCATTTGATGTCG
This sequence comes from Magnolia sinica, assembly GCF_029962835.1. Lineage (NCBI taxonomy): Eukaryota > Viridiplantae > Streptophyta > Magnoliopsida > Magnoliales > Magnoliaceae > Magnolia > Magnolia sinica. Next base: position 50,047,191 of record NC_080580.1, read on the forward strand.
GATTGTGTCGATTTACATTCATCTTAAAGGTCCTTTAGTGCTTTTTCATTCTTGATAGGAATCATCGTATTTTGAGACGATTTCAGCATCCATAAGTGGGATCAAAATCTTCGGTCCTAAATTTTTCCTTCATTTCCAAGTCCTATAGTTTCCCTCATAACTCTCCATGCAGAGTTTGGATTCTCACTATTTTGAGCTCATTGGAATGGTAAATAGACAAGCTTCCATATGAGTGCAAAATTTTCTAATTCGGAGACCGTTTGATATCCTAAAAGCATGTTGGTACTCTTCGATCGTCTTTTTTCAATATGGAGTATAAATCTTTTCAAATCGTGCGATCCAACAGAGATGCTCATAACTCCATCGTCTGATGTCGGATTGGGTTGAGTTTTAGTCATCTAAAATGTCCTAGTGCTGTTTCATTCGTGATAGGATTCGTCATATTCGGAGACCATTTGGGCATCCTTTAGTGGATCGCAGTCGTCAGTCCTAAATTTTTCTTTCATCTCCTTGTCCATTAGTAAACCTCGTAACTCACTCTTCAAAGGTTGAATTCAGACTATTCTGAGCTCATTGGAATGGTAACTTGACAACCTTCCAGATGAGATTGGAATTGCCTAAATCGGAGACTGTTCAATTTCGTAAAAGCATGTTGGTACTCTTCGACCATCTTTTTTCAATATGGAGTGTAAATCTTTCCAAATAGCACCATCCAACGGAGATGCTCATAACTCCATCGTTTAATGTCAGATTGGGTCGATTTTTAGTCATCTGAAAGGTCCTTTAGTGCTCTTTCATTCTTGACTAGAATCGTCATATTCCAAGACCATTAGGGCATCGATAAGTGGGATCGCACTCGTCGGTCATGAATTTTTTTCATCATCTCCATGTCCTATAGTTACCCTCATAACTCTCTCTTCAGAGGTCGAATTCAAACCATTTTGAGGTCATTGCAATGGTAACTTGACAAGCTTCCAGATGAGACCAGAATTGCCTAATTTGGAGACCGTTCGATATCCTAAAAGCATGTTGGTACTCTTCGATTGTCTTTTTACAATATGAAGTGTAAATTACAAATAGTGCGATCCAACGGAGATGCTCATAACTCCATCGTTTGATGTCGGATTGGGTCAATTTTTATTCATCTGCAAGGTCCTTTAGTGCTCTTTCATTCCTGACTGGAATCGTCGTATTCCGAGACCATTTGGGCATCCATAAGTGGGATCGTAGTCGTCGGTCCTGAATTTTTCCTTCATCTCCATTCCTATAGTTATCCTCTTAACTCTCTTTAGAGGTTGAATTCAAACCATTTTGAGGCCATTGGAATGGTAACTTGGCAAGCTTCTAGATTAGAGCAGAATTACCAAATTCAGAGACCGTTCGATATCCTAAAAGCATGTTGGTACTCATCTATTGTCTTTTTTCAATATGGAGTGTAAATCATTCAAATCGTGTGATACGATGGAGATGCTTATTACTCCATCGTTTGATGTCAAATGGTTCAATTTTTATTCATTTGAAAGGTCCTTTAGTGCTCTTTCATTCTTGACTGAAATCGTCATATTCCGAGACCACCTGGGCATCCATAAGTGGGATCGCTGTCGTCGGTCCTAAATTTTTCCTTCATCTCCATGTCATATATTTACCCAAATAACTCTGCCTTTAGAGTTTGAATTCAAACTATTTTGAGCTCATTGGAATGGTAACTTGAAAAGCTTCCAGATGAGATAAAAATTGCCTAATTCTGAGACCGTTCGATATCCTAAAAGCATGTTGGTACTCTTCGATCGTCTTTTTTGAATATGGAGTATAAATCTTTCCAAATCATATGGTCCAACAGAGATGCTCATAACTCCATTCTTTGATGTCAGATTGGGTGGGTTTTTAGTCATCTGAATGGTCCTTTAGTGCTCTTTCATTTTGGACTGGAATCGTCGTATTCCGAGGCCATTTGGGCATCCATGAGTGGGATCGCAGTCGTCGGTCCTGAATTTTTCCTTCATTTCTATGTCCTATAGTTACCCTCATAACTCTCTCCTAAGAGGTCAAATTCAATCCATTTTGAGGTCATTGGATTGGAAAGTTGACAAGCTTCCAGATGAGACCAGAATTGCCTAATTTAGAGGCCGTTCGATATTCTAAAAGCACATTAGTACTCCTTGATTGTCTTTTTTCAATATGGAGTGTAAATCTTCCCAAATCGCTCGATCCAACAGAGATGCTCACAACTCCATTGTTTGATGTAGAATTGGGTTAATTTTTATTCATCTGAAAGGACCTTTAGTGCTCATTCATTCCTGACTGGAATCGTCGTATTCTGAGACCATTTGGGCATCCATAAGTGGGATTACAGTCGTCAGTCCTAAATTTTTCCTTCATCTCCATGTCCTATATTTACCCTCATAACTCTCTCTTTAGAGTTTGAATTCAAAATATTTTGAGCAAATTGGAATAGTAACTTGACAAGCTTCCAGATGAGACCAAAATTTTCTAATTCAGAGACCGTTCGATATCCTAAAAGCATGTTGGTACTATTCGATCATCTTTTTTCAATATGGAGTACGAATCTTTCTAAATCACGTGATCTAACGGAGATGCTTCGTCATTTGATGTCAGATTGGGTCGAGTTTTAGTCATCTAAAATGTCCTTTAGTGCTCTTTCATTCCTGACTGGAATCGTCGTATTCCGAGACCATTTGGGCATCCATATGTGGGATCACAGTCGTCGGTCCTGAATTTTTCTTTCATCTACTTGTCCATTAGTAACCCTCATAACTCACTCTTCAGAGGTCTAATTCGGACTCTTCTGAGCTCGTTGGAATGGTAACTTGACAAACTTCCAGGTGAGAGAAGAATTGCCTAATTCGTAGACCGTTCGATTTCCTAAAAGCATGTCGGTACTCTTCGATCGTCTTTTTTCAATATAGAGTATAAATCTTTCTAAATTACATGATCCAACGGAGATGCTCATAACTCTATCGTTTGATGTCAGATTGGGTCGGTTTTTTGTCATCTGAAAGTTACTTTAGTGCTCTTTCATTCCTGACTGGAATCGTCGTACTCTAAGACCATTTGGGCATCGATAAGTGTGATTGCACTCGTCGGTCATGAATTTTTTTCATCATCTTCATGTCCTATAGTTACCCTCTTAACTCTCTCTTCAGAGGTCAAATTCAAACCATTTTGAGGTCATTGCAATGGTAACTTGACAAGCTTTCAGATGAGACCAGAATTGCCTAATTCGGAGACCGTTCGATATCCTAAAAGCATGTTGGTACTCTTCGATTGTCTTTTTTCAATATGGGGTGTGAATCTTTCTAAATAGTGCGACCCGACGGAGATGCTCCTAACTCCATCGTTTGATGTCGAATTGGGTCAATTTTTATTCACCTGCAAGGTCCTTTAGTGCTCTTTCATTCCTGACTGCAATCGTTGTATTTCGAGACCATTTGGGCATCCATAAGTTGGATCGCAGTCGTCGGTCCTGAATTTTTCCTTCATCTCCATTCCTGTAGTTACCCTCTTAACTCTCTCTTTAGAGGTCAAATTCAAACCATTTTGAGGCCATTGCATTGGAATGGTAACTTGACAAGCTTCCAAATTAGACCAAAATTACCAAATTTGGAGACCGTTCGATATCCTAAAAGCATGTTGGTACTCATTGATTGTCTTGTTTCAATATGGAGTGTAAATCATTCAAATCATGTGATCCGAGGGAGATGATTATTACTCCATCGTTTGATGTCAGATGTGTCAATTTTTATTCATCTAAAAGGTCCTTTAGTGCTCTTTCATTCCTGACTGGAATCGTCATATTTCGAGACCACCCGGGCATCCATAAGTGGGATCGCAATCGTGGGTCATAAATTTTTCCGTCAACTCCTATATTTACCCTAATAACTCTGCCTTCTGAGTTTGAATTCAAATAATTTTGAGCTCATTGGAATGGTAACTTGACAAGCTTCCAGATGACACGAAAATTGCTAATTCTGAGACCGTTCGATATCCTAAAAGCATGTTGGTACTATTCGATCGTCTTTTCTGAATATGGAGTATAAATATTTCCAAATCATGCTGTCCAACAAAGATGCTCATAACTCCATTGTTTGATGTCAGATTGAGTGGGTTTTTAGTCATCTAAAAGGTCCTTTAGTGCTCTTTCATTCCGCACTGGAATCGTTGTATTCCGAGGCCATTTGGGCATCCATGAGTGGGATCGTAGTCGTCGGTCTTGAATTTTTCCTTCATTTCCACGTCCTTTAGTTACCTTCATAAGTCTCTCCTCAGAGGTCGAATTCAATCCATTTTGAGGTCATTAGAATGATAACTTGAAAAGCTTCTAGATGAGACCAGAATTGTCTAATTCGGAGACTGTTAGATATCTTAAATGCACGTTGGTACTCTTTGATTATCTTTTTTCAATATGGAGTGTAAATCTTTCCAAATCGCTCGATCCAACGGAGATGCTCACAACTCCATCGTTTGATGTCGGATTGGGTCAATTTTTATTTATCTGAAAGGACATTTAGTGCTCTTTCATTCCTGACTAGAATCGTTGTATTCTGAGACCATTTAGGCATCCATAAGTGGGATCGTAATCGTCGGTCCTAAATTTTTCCTTCATCTCCATGTCCTATATTTATCCTCATAACTCTCTCTTTAGAGTTTGAATTCAAAATTTTTGAGCAAATTGGAATGGTAACTTGACAAGCTTCCAGATGAGACCAAAATTTTCTAATTTGGAGACCATTCGATATCTTAAAAGCATGTTGGTACTATTCGATCGTCTTTTTTCAATATGGAGTATAAATCTTTCTAAATCGCGTTATCCAACGGTGATGCTCATAACTTCGCCATTTGATGTCGGATTGGGTCAAGTTTTAGTCATCTAAAATGTCCTTTAGTGCTCTTTCATTCCTGACTGGAATCGTCGTATTCCGAGACCATTTGGGCATCCATATGTGGGATCACAGTCGTCGGTCCTGAATTTTTCTTTCATCTACTTGTCCATTAGTAACCCTCACAACTCACTCTTCAGAGGTCGAATTCAGACTATTCTGAGCTCATTGGAATGGTAACTTGACAAGCTTCCAGGTGAGAGCAGAATTGCCTAATTCGGAGACCATTCGATTTCCTAAAAGCATGTTGGTACTCTTCGATCGTCTTTTTTCAATATGGAGTGCAAATCTTTCCAAAATGCGTGATCCAATGGAGATGCTCATAACTCCATCGTTTGATGTCAGATTGGACCAGTTTTTAGCCATTTAAAAGGTCCTTTAGTGCTCTTTCATTCCTAACTGGAATCATCATATTCCGAGACCATTTGGGCATCCATAAGTGGGATCGCAATCATCAGGCCTCAATTTTTCCTACATCTCCATGTCCTATAGTTACCCTCATAACTCTCTCTTCAGAGGTCGAATTCAAACCATTTTGAGGTCATTGGAATGGTAACTAGACAAGCTTCTAGATGAGACCAGTATTGCCCAATTCGGAGACCATTCAATATCCTAAAAGCTTGTTGATACTCATCGATTGTCTTTTTTCAATATGGAGTGTAAATCTTTCCAAATCGTGCAATTCAATGGAGATTCTCATAACTTTATCGTTTGATGTCAGATTGGGTCGAGTTTTAGTCATCTAAAATATCCTTTAGTCCTCTTTCATTCCTTATAGGAATTGTCGTATTTCGAGACCATTCGGGCATCTATAAGTGCGATCATAGTCGTCGGTCCTAAATTTTTCCTTCATCTCCATCTCTTATAGTTATCCTCATAACTCTCTCTTTAGAGCTCGAATTCAAACCATTTTGAGGTCATTGGAATGGTAACTTGACATGCTTCCAGATGAGAACAAAATTGCCTAATTCGGAGACCGTTCGATATCCTAAAAACATGTTGGTACTCTTGGATTGTCTTTTTTCAATATGGAATGCACATCTTTCCAAATCGCGCGATCCAATGGGGATGTTTATAACTCCATCATTAGATGTCGGATTGGGACGATTTTTATTCAACTAAATGGTCCTTTAGTGCTCTTTCATTCTTTACTTGAATCGTCGTATTCCGAGACCATTTGGGCATCCATAAGTGGGATCGCAGTCATCGGTCCTAAATTTTTCCTTCATCTCCATGTCCTATTGTTACCCTCATAACTCTCTCTTTAGAGTTTGAATTCAAAATATTTTGAGCCCATTGGAATGGTAACTTGACAAGCATATAGATGAGACCAAAATTTTCTAATTCAGAGACCGTTCGATATCCTAAAAGCAAGTTGGTACTCTTTAATCATCTTTTTTCAATATAGAGTATAAAGCTTTCCGAATCGCGCGATCCAATGGAGATGCTCATAACTCCATCATTTGAAGTCGGATTGGGTCGAGTTCTAGTCATCTAAAATGTCCTTTAGTGCTCTTTCATTACTGACTGGAATCGTCGTATTCCGAGACCATTTGGGCATCCATAAGTGGGATCGCAATCGTTGGTCCTAAATTTTTCCTTCATCTCCTTGTCCATTAGTAACCCTCATAACTCACTCTTCAGAGGTCGAATTCAGACTATTCCGAGCTCATTAGAATGGTAACTTGACAAGCTTCTAGATGAGAGCAGAATTGCCTAATTCAGAGACCGTTCGATTTCCTAAAACATGTTTGTAGTCTTCAATCGTCTTTTTTCAATATGGAGTGTAAATCTTTCTAAATCGTGTGATCTGACAAAGATGCTCATAACTCCATTGTTTGATGTCAGATTGGGTCAGTTTTAAGTCACCTGAATGGTCCTTTAGTGCTCTTTCATTCCTGACTAGAATTGTCATATTCCAAGACCATTTGGGCATCCATAAGTGGGATCGCAGTCGTCGGTCCTGAATTTTTCCATCATCTCCATGTCCTATTGTTACCCTTATAACTCTCTCTTCAGAGGTCGAATTCAAAACATTTTGAGGTCATTGGAATAGTAACTTGACAAGCTTCTAGATGAGATCAAAATTGCCTAATTTGGAGACTGTTCTTTATCCTAAAAGCATGTTGTTACTCTTCGATTGTCTTTTTTCAATATGGAGTGTAAATCTTTCCAAATCGCGCGATCCAACGGAGATGCTCATAACTCCATCACATGATGTAGGATTAGGTCAAATTTTATTCATTTGAAAGGTCATTTAGTGCTCTTTCAATCCTAACTGGAATTGTCGTATTTTGAGACCATTTGGGCATCCATAAGTGGGATCGCAGTCGTCAGTCCTAAAATTTTCCTTCATCTCCTTGTCCTATAGTTACCCTCATAACTCTCTCTTCAGAGTTTGAATTTAAACTATTTTGAGCTCATTGGAATGGTAACTTGACAAGCTTCCAGATGAGACCAAAACTTTGTAATTCGGAGACCGTTCAATACACTAAAGCATGTTGGTACTCTTTGATCCTCTTTTTTCAATATGGAGTATAAATCTATCTAAATCACTCGATCCAATAGAGATGCTCATAACTCCATCATTTGATGTCAGATTGGGTCAAGTTTTAGTCATCTAAAATATCCTTTAGTGTCTTTCATTCCTGACTAGAATCGACGTATTCCAAGACCATTTGGGCATCCATAAGTGGGATCATAGTCCTCGGTCCTGAATTTTTGTTTCATCTCCTTGTCCATTAGTAACTCTCATAACTCACTCTTCAGAGGTCGAATTCAAACTATTCTAAGCTGATTGGAATGACAACTTGATGAACTTCCAGAAAACGGAAGAATTGCCTAATTCGGAGACCGTTCTATTTCCTAAAAGCATGTTGGTACTCTTCGATCATCTTTTTTCAATATGGAGTGTAAATCTTTCCAAATCACGTAATCCAACAAAGATGTACATAACTCCATCGTTTATTGTCAGATTGGGTCAGTTTTTAGTAATCTGAAAGGTCCTTTAGTGCTCTTTCATTCCTAACTGGAAAAGTCATATTCCGAGACCATTTGGGCTTCCATAAGTGGCATCGCAATCGTCAGTCCTAAATTTTTCCTTCATCGCCATGTCTTAAAGTTATCCTCATAACTCTCTCTTGAGAGGCCGAATTCAAACCATTTTGAGGTCATTGGAATGGTAACTTGACAAGCTTCCAGATGAGACCAGAATTGCCTAATTTGGAGACCGTTCGATATCTTAAAAGCATGTTGGTACTCTTTGATCGTTTTACTTCAATATGGACTGTAAATCTTTCTAAATCACGTGATCCAATGGAGTTGCTCCTAACTCCATCGTTTAAAGTCAGATTGGGTCAGTTTTTAATCATTTGAAAGGTCCTTTAGTGGTCTTTCATTCCTGACTCAAATCGTCGTATTCCGAGACCATTTGGGCATCAATATGTGGGATCGCAGTCGTCGGTCCCGAATTTTCCCTTCATCTCCATGTCCTATAGTTTCCCTCATAACTCTCTCTCCAGAGGTCGAATTCAAACCATTTTGAGGTCATTGGAATGGTAACTTGACAAGCTTCTAGATGAGACCAGAATTGCCAAATTCAGAGACCGTTCGATATCCTAAAAGCATGTTGGTACTCTTTGATCATCTTTTTTCAATATGGAGTATAAATCTTTCCAAATCACGTGATCCAACAAAGATGCTCATAACTCCATCAGTTGATGTCGGATTGGGTCAAGTTTTAGTCATCTAAAATGTCCTTTAGTGCTCTTTCATTCCTGACTGGAATCGTCATATTCTGAGACCATTTGGGCATCCATAAGAGGGATCGCAGTTGTCAGTGCTGAATTTTTCTTTCATCTCATTGTCCATTAGTAACCCTCATAACTCACTCTGCAGAGGTCGAATTCAGACTATTCTGAGCTCATTGGAATGGTAACATGACAAGCTTCTAGATGAGAGCACAATTTCCTAATTCGGAGACCGTTCGATTTCTTAAAAGCATATTGGTACTCTTCGATCATCTATTTTCAATATGGAGTGTAAATCTTTCCAAATAGCGTGATCCAACAGAGATGCTCATAATTACATCGTTTGGTGTCAGATTGGGTTGGTTTTTAGTCCTCTAAAAGGTCCTTTAATGCTCTTTCATTCCTGACTGGAATTGTCGTATTCCGAGACCATTTGGGCATCTATAAGTGGGATTGTAACCGTCGGTCTTGAATTTTTCCTTCATCTACATCTCCTATAGTTTCCCTTGTAACTCCCACTACAAAGGTCGAATTCAAACCAATTTGAGGTCATTGGAATGGTAACTTGACAAGCTTCCATATGAGACCAGAATTGCCTAATTCGGAGACCGTTCGATATCTTAAAAGCATGTTGGTAATCTTCAATTATCTTTTTTCAATATGGAGTGTTAAACTTTTCAAATCGTGTGATCCAACGGAGATGCTCATAACTCCATCGTTTGATGTCGGATTGGGAAGATTTTTATTCATCTGAAAGGTCCTTTAGTACTCTTTCATTCCTGATTGGAATCATCGTATTCTGAGACCTTTTGGGCATCCATAAGTGGCAACGCAGTCGTCGGTCCTAAAATTTTCCTTCATCTCCATGTCCTACAGTTAACCTAATAACTCGCTCTTCAGAGTTTGAATTCAAACTATTTTGAGCTCATTGGAATGGTAACTTGAGAAGCTTCCATATAAGACTAAAGTTGCCTAATTCGAAGATCGTTCGATATCCTAAAAGCATGTTGGTACTCTTCGATCGTCTTTTTTCAATATTGAGTTTAAATCTTTCCAAATCGCGCGATCCAACGGAGATGCTCTTAACTCCATCGTTTGATGTCGGTTTGGGTCGAGTTTTAGTCATCTAAAATATCCTTTAGTGCTCTTTCATTCCTGAATGGAATCATCATTTTCCGAGACCATTTGGGCATCAATAAGTGGGATCACAGTCGTCGATCCTGAATTTTTCTTTCATCTCCTTGTCCATTAGTAACTCTAATAACTCACTCTCCAGAGGTCAAAAGTAGACTCTTCTGAGCTCATTGGAATGGTAACTTGACAAGCTTCCAGATGAGAGCAGAATTGTCTAATTCAGAGACCGTTTGTTTTCCTAAAATCGTTAGTACTCTTCGATCAACTTTTTTCAATATGGAGTGTGAATCTTTTTGAATCACGCGATGCAACAGAAATGCTCATAACACCATTGTTTGATGTCAGATTGGATCAATTTTTAGTCATCTGAAAGGTCCATTAGTGCAATTTCATTCCTGACTGGAATCGTCGTATTCCAAGACCATTTGGGCATCCATAACTGGGATCGCAGTCGTCGGTCTTGAATTTTTCTTTCATCTCCATGTCCTATAGCTACCCTCATAACTCTCTCTTCAGAGGTCGAATTCAAACCATTTTGAGGGCATTGGAATGGTAACTTGACAAGCTTCTAGAGGAGACCAGAATTGCCTAATTCGGAGACCGTTCGATATCCTAAAAGCATGTTGGTACTCTTCAATTATCTTTTTTCATTATGGAGTGTAAATCTTTCTAAATCGTGTGATCCAACGTAGATGCTCATAACTTAATCGTTTGATGCCGGATTGGGTTGATTTTTATTCATCTGAAAGGTCTTTTAGTGCACTTTCATTCATGACTAGAATCATCATATTCTGAGACCATTTGGGCTTCCATAAGTGGGATCGCAGTCGTCAGTCTTAAATTTCTCCATCATCTCCATGTCCAATAGTTACCCTTATAACTCTCTCTTCAGAGTTTGAATTCAAACTATTTTGAGCTCATTAGAATGGTAACTTGACAAGCGTCTAGATGAGACCAAAATTTTCTAATTTAGAGAGCGTTTGATATCATAAAAGCATGTTTGTACTCTTTGATCGTCTTTTTTTCAATATGAAGTAAAAATCTTTCCAAATCACGCGATTCAACGGAGATGGTCGTAACTCCATCGTTTGAGGTCGGATTCAGTCAAGTTTTAGTCATCTAAAATGTCCTTTAGTGTGTGTTCATTCCTGACTAGAATCGTCGTATTCCTAGACCATTTGGGCTTCCATAAGTGGTATCGCAGTCGTCGGTCTTGAATTTTTCTTTCATCTCCTTGTCCGTTAGTAACACTCATAACTCCCTCTTTAGTGGTCGAATTCTGTCTATTCTGAGGTCATTGGAATGGTAACTTGACAAGCTTCCAAATGGGAGCAGAATTACCTAATTCGGAGACCATTTGAATTCCTAAAATCAGGTTGGTACTCTTCGATCGTCTTTTTTCAATATGGTGTGTAAATCTTTCCAAATCGTGTGATCCAACGGAGATGCTCATAACTCCATCGTTTGATGTCAGAATGGGTCAGTTTTTAGTCATCTGAATGGTCCTTTTGTGCTCTTTTATTCCTGACTGGAATGGTCATATTCCGAGACCATTTGGGCATCCATAAGTGGGATCGCAGTCATCGGTCCTGAATTTTTCCTTCATCTCCATCTCTTATAGTAACCCTCATAACTCTCTCTTCAGAGGTTGAATTCAAACCATTTTGAGGACATTGGAATGTTACCATGACAAGCCTCCAGATGAGACCAGAATTGCCTAATTTGGAGACCGTTCGATATCCTAAAAGCATGTTGGTCGTCTTCGATTGTCTTTTTTCAATATGGAGTGTAAATCTTTCCAAATCGCATGATCCAATGGAGATGCTCATAAATCCATCGTTTGACATCGGATTGGGTTATTTTTTATACAGCTGAAAGTTCCTTTAGTGCTCTTTCATTCCTGACTAGAATCATTGTATTCTGAGACCATTTGGGCATCCATAAGTGGGATCGCAGTCGTCGGTCCTAAATTTTTCCTTTATCTCCAAGTCATACAATTACCCTCATAACTCTCTCTTCAGATTTTGAATTCAAACCATTTTAAGCTCATTGGAATCGTAACTTGACAAACTTCCCGACGAGACCAAAATTGCATAATTCGGAGACCGTTTGATATCCTAAATACATGTTGCTACTCTTCGATCATCATTTTTCAATATGGAGTATAAATCTTTCCAAATCGCGCGATTCAACGAAAATGCTGATAACTCCATCGTTTGATGTTGGATTGGGTCGTGTTTTCTTCATCTTAAAGGTCCTTTAGTGCTCTTTCATTCCTAATAGGAATCGTCGTATTCGGAGATCATTTGGGCATCCATATGTGGCAATGTAGTCATTGTTCCTAAACTTTTCCTTCATCTCCATCTGCTATAGTTACCCTAATAACTCTCTCTTCACAGTTTCAATTCAAATTATTTTGAGCTCATTGGAAGGGTATCTTGACAAGCTTCCAGATGAGACCAAAATTGACTAATTCAGAGACCATTCGATAACTTAAAATCATGTTGGTACTCTTCGATCGTGTTATTTCAATATGGAGTATAAATCTTTCCAAATCGCGCGATCCAATGGTGATGTTCATAACTCCATCGTTTGATGTTGGATTGGGTCAAGTTATAGTCATCTAAAATGTCCTTTAGTGCTCTTTCATTCATGACTAGAATTGTCATATTCTGAGACGATTTGGGCATTCATAAGTGGGATCGTAGTCGTTGGTCCTGAATTTTACTTTCATCTCCTTATCCACTAGTAACCCTCATAACTCACTCTTCAGAGGTCGAATTCAGACTATTCTGAGCTCATTGGAATGGTAACTTGACAAGCTTCCAGATGAGACCAGAATTGCCTAATTCGAAGACCGTTCGATATCCTAAAAGCATGTTGGTACTCTTCGATCGTCTTTTTTCAATATGGAGTGTAAATCTTTCCAAATCGCGCGATCCAATGGAGATGCTCATAACTCCATTGTTTAAGTCAGATTGGGTCGGTCTTTAGTCATATGAAAGGTCCTTTAGTGCTCTTTCATTCCTGACTGGAATCGTTGCATTCCGATTCCATTGGGCATCCATAAGTGGGATCGCAGTCGTCGATCTTGAATTTTTCCTTCATCTCCATGTCCTATAGTTTCCCTCATAACTCTCTCTTCAGAGGTCGGATTCAAACCATTTTGAGGTCATTGGAATGGTAACTTAACAAGCTTCAAGATGAGACCAAAATTGCCTAGTTCGGAGACTGTTCGATATCCTAAAAGCATGCTAGTACTCTTCGATTGTCTTTTTTCAATATGGAGTGTAAATCATTCTAAATCGCGCGATCTAACAGAGTTGCACATAACTCCATCGTTTGATGACGGATTGAGTCAATTTTTGTTCAAGTGAAAGGTACTTTAGTGCTCTTTCATTCCTGACTAGAATCGGTGTATTCCAAGAGCATTTGGGCTTTCATAAGTGGGATCGCAGTCGTCGATCCTAAATTTTTTCCTTCATCTCCCTGTCCTATAGTTACCCTCATAACTCTCTCTTCAGAGTTTGAATTCAAACTATTTTAAGCTCATTGGAATGGTAACTTGACAAGCTTCTAGATGAGACCAAAATTTTCTAATTCGAAGATCGTTCGATATCCTAAAACCATGTTGGTACTCTTCGATCGTCCTTTTTCAATATGTAGTATAAATCTTTCCTAATCGTGCGATCCAACGGAGATGCTCATAACTCCATCGTTTAATGTCAGATTGGGTCAGTTTTTAGTCATCTGAAAGGGCCTTTAGTGTTCTTTCATTCCTGACTGGAATCGTTGTATTCTGAGACCATTTGGGCATCCATAAGTGGGATCGCAGTCGTTGGTCCTAAATTTTTCCTTTATCTCCAAGTCCTATAGTTACCCTCATAACTCTCTCTTTAGATTTTGAATTCAAACCATTTTGAGCCCATTGGAATGGTAACTTGACAAACTTCCCGAAGAGACCAAAATTGCATAATTCGGAGACCGTTTGATATCCTAAATACATATTGCTACTCTTCGATCATCGTTTTTCAATATGGAGTAGAAATCTTTCCAAATCACGCGATTCAACGGAGTTGCTCATAACTCCATCGTTTGATGTTGGATTGGGTTGATTTTTCGTCATCTGAAAGGTCCTTTAGTGCTCTTTCATTCTTGACTGGAATCGTCATATTCTGAGATCATTTGGGCATCCATATGTGCAACGCAGTCGTTGGTCCTAAATTTTTCCTTCATCTCTATTTGCTATAGTTACCCTAATAACTCTCTCTTCACAGTTTCAATTCAAATTATTTTGAGCTCATTGTAATGGTATCTTGACAAGCTTCCAAATGAGACCAAAATTGCCTAATTCGGAGACCGTTCGATAACTTAAAACATGTTGGTACTCTTCGATCGTGTTATTTCAATATGGAGTATAAGTCTTTCCAAATTGCGTGATCCAACGGTGATGCTCATAACTCCATCGTTTCATGTCGGATTGGGTCGAGTTTTAGTCATCTAAAATGTCCTTTAGTGCTCTTTCATTCCTGACTGGAACTGTCATATTTCAAGACCATTTGGGCATTCATAAGTTGGATCGTAGTCGTTGGTCCTGAATTTTACTTTCATCTCCTTATCCATTAGTAACCCTCATAGCTCACTCTCCAGAGGTCGAATTCAGACTATTCTGAGCTTATTGGAATGGTAACTTGACAAGCTTCTAGATGAGAGCAGAATTGCCTAATTCAGAGACCGTTCAATTTCATAAAAGCATGTTGGTACTCTTCGATCGAATTTTTTCAGTATGGAGTGTAAATCTTTCCAAATTGTGAGATCCAATGGAGATGCTCATAACTCCATCATTTAAGTCAGCTTGTGTCAGTTTTTAGTCATATGAAAGGTCCTTTAGTGCTCTTTCATTCCTGACTGGAATCGTTGCATTCCGATTCCTTTTGGGCATCCATAAGTGGGATCGCAGTCGTCGATCTTGAATTTTTCCTTATCTCCATGTCATATAGTTTCCCTCATCACTCTCTCTTCAGAGGTCGAATTCAAACCATTTTGAGGTCATTGGAATGGTAACTTGACAAGCTTCAAGATGAGATCAAATTTGCCTAATTCGGAGACCGTTCGATATCCTAAAAGCATGTTGGTACTCTTCGATTGTCTTTTTTCAATATGGAGTGTAAATCATTCCAAATGGCGCGATCTAACAGAGTTGCACATAAGTTCATCGTTTGATGTCGGATTGGGTCAATTTTCGTTCAACTGAAAGGTACTTTAGTGCTCTTTCATTCTTGACTGGAATCAGTGTATTCCGAGGGCATTTGGGCTTCCATAAGTGGGATCGTAGTCGTTGGTCCTAAATTTTTTCCTTCATCTCAATGTCCTATTGTTACCCTCATAACTCTCTCTTCAGAGTTTGAATTCAAACTATTTTGAGCTCATTAGAATGGTTACTTGACAAGCTTCTAGATGAGACCAAAATTTTCTAATTCAGAAATCGTTCGATATCCTAAAAGCATGTTGGTACTCTTCGATCGTCTTTTTTCAATATGTAGTATAAATCTTTCCTATTCGCGCGATCCAACGGAGATGCTCATAACTTCATTGCTTGATGTCAGATTGGGTCAGTTTTTAGTCATCTGAAAGGTCCTTTAGTGCTCTTTCATTCCTGACTAGAATCATCGTATTTGGAGGACATTTGGGCATCCATAAGTGGTATCACAGTCCTCGGTCCTGAATTTTTCTTTCATCTCATTGTCCTTTAGTAACCCTCATAACTCACTCTTCCGAGGTTGAATTGAGACTATTCTAAGCTCATTGGAATATTAACTTGACAAGCATCCAAATGAGAGCAGAATTACCTAATTCGGAGACCGTTCGATTTCCTAAAAGCAAGTTGGTACACTTTGATCATCTTTTTTCAATACGGAGTGTAAATCTTTCCAAATCGCGTGATCCAATGGAGATGCTCATAACTCCTTCATTTGATATCAGATTGGATCGATTTTTAGTCATCTAAAAGGTCCTTTAGTGCTCTTTCATTCCTAACTGGAATCGTCGTCTTCTGAGACCATTTGGGCATCCATAGGTGGGATCACAGTCGTCGGGCCTCAATTTTTCTTTATCTCCATGTCCTATAGTTACCCTCATAACTCTCTCTTCAGAGGTCGAATTCAAACCATTTTGAGGTCATTGGAATGGTAACTTGACAAGCTTCCAGATGAGACCAGTATTGCCCAATTCGGAGACCGTTCAATATCCTAAAAGCATGTTGCTACTCATCGATTGTCTTTTTTCAATATGGAGTGTAAATCTTTCCAAATCACGCAATCCAATGGAGATTCTCATAAGTTTATCGTTTGATGTCGGATTGGGTCGAGTTTTAGTCATCAAAAATGTCCTTTAGTGCTCTTTCATTCCTGACTGGAATCGTCATATTCCGAGAACATTTGGGCATGTATAAGTGGGATCGCCTTCGTCGGTCCTTAATTTTTCTTTGAACTCCTTCTCCATTAGTAACCCTAATAACTCACTCTCTAAAGGTCGAATTCAGACTATTCTAAGCTCATTGGAATGGTAACTTGACAAGCTACTAGATGCGGTAAAATTGCCTAATTCGGAGACCGTTCGATTTCCTAAAAGCATGTCGGTACTCTTTGATCGTCATTTTTCAATATGGAGCATAAATCTTTCCAAATCACGCGATCCAATGGAGATGCTCATAACTCCATCATTTGATGTCAGAATGGGTCTGTTTTTAGTCATCTGAAAGGTACTTTAGTGCTCTTTCATTCCTGAATGAAATCATCGTATTCCAAGACCATTTGGGCATTCATAACTGGGATCGCAGTCGTCGGTCTTGAATTTTTCCTTCATCTCCATGTCCTACAGTTACCTTCATAACGCTCTCTTCAGAGGTTGAATTCAAACCATTTTGAGGTCATTAGAATGGTAACTTGACAAGCTTCCAGATGATAGCAGAATTGCCTAATTCGGAGACTGTTCGATATCCTAAAAGCATGTTTGTACCCTTCGATTGTTTTTTTTAATATGGAGTGTAAATCTTTCCAAATCGCGCGATCCAATGGAGATGCTCATAACTCCATCATTTGATGTCAGATTGTGTGGATTTTCGTTCATCTTAAAGGTCCTTTAGTGCTCTTTCATTCCTGACAGGAATCATCATACTCCGAGACCATTAGGGCATCCATAAGTGGGATCAAAATCTTCGGTCTTAAATTTTTCCTTCATTTCCATGTCCTATAGTTACCCACATAACTCTCTCTTCAGAGTTTGGATTCTCACTATTTTGAGCTCATTGGAATGGTAAATTAACAAGCTTCCATATGAGACCAAAATTGCCTAATTCGGAGACCGTTTGATATCCTAAAAGTATGTTGGTACTCTTCAATCGTCATTTTTCAGTATGGAGTATAAATCTTTCTAAATCCCTCGATCCATCAGAGATGCTCATAACTCCATCGTTTGATGTCGGATTGGGTCGAGTTTTAGTCATCTAAAATGTCCTTTAGTGCTCTTTTATTCGTGACAGGAATCGTCGTATTCTGAGACCATTTGGGCATCCATAAGTGGATCGCAGTCATCGGTCCTGAATTTTTCTTTCATCTCCTTGTCCATTAGTAACCCTAATAACTCACTCTTCAGAGGTTGAATTCAGACTATTCTGAGCTCATTGGAATGGTAACTTGACAACCTTCTAGATGAGAGTAGAATTGCCTAATTTAGAGACCGTTCAATTCGTAAAAGCATGTAGGTACTCTTCGACCGTCTTTTTTCAATATGAAGTGTAAATCTTTCCAAATCGCGTGATCCAATGGAGATGCTCATAACTCCATCGTTTAATGTCAGACTGGGTCAGTTTTTAGTCATCTGAAATGTCCTTTAGTGCTCTTTCATTCCTGACTGGAATCGTCGTATTCCGAGACCATTTGGGCATCCTTAAGTGGGATCACAGTCGTCAGTCCTAAATTTTTTCATCATCTCCATTCCTATAGTTACCCTCTTCACTCTCTCTTCAGCGGTCGAATTCAAACCATTTTGAGGCCATTAGAATGGTAACTTGACAGGCTTCCAGATTAGACCAGAATTGCCAAATTCAGAGACCGTTCGATATCCTGAAAGCATGTTGGTACTCATTGATTGTCTTTTTTCAATATGGAGTGTAAATTATTCAAATCATGCGATCCGACGGAGATGCTCATTACTCCATCGTTTGATGTCAGATGGGTCAATTTTTATTCATCTGAAATGTCCTTTAGTGCTCTTTCATTCCTGACTGGAATCGTCATATTCCGAGACCACCTGGGCATCCATAAGTGGGACAGTAGTCGTCGGTCCTAAAATTTTTTTTCATCTACATGTCCTATAGTTACCCTAATAACTCTCCCTTCAGAGTTTGAATTCAAACAATTTTGAACTCATTGGAATGGTAACTTGACAAGCTTCCAGATGAGACCAAAATTGCCTAATTCTGAGGCCGTTCGATATCCTAAAAGCATGTTGTTACTCTTCAATCGTGTTTTTTGAATATGGAGTATAAATCTTTCCAAATTGTATGGTCCAATGGAGATGCTCATAACTTCATTGTTTGATGTCAGATTGGGTGGGTTTTTAGTCATCTGAAAGGTCCTATAGTGCTCTTTCATTCCTGACTGGAATTGTCAAATTTCGAGGCGATTTGGGCATTCATGAGTGGGATCGCAGTCGTCGGTCCTGAATTTTTTCTTCATTTTCATGTCCTATAGATTCCCTCATAACTCTCTCCTCAGAGGTCGAATTTAAACCATTTTGAGGTCATTGGAATGGTAACTTGACAAGCTTCCATATGAGATCAGAATTGCCTAATTCGGAGACCGTTCGATATCCTAAAAGCACGTTGGTACTCTTTGATTGTTTTTTTTCAATATGGAGTGTAAACCTTTCTAAATCGCTCGATCCAATGGAGATGCTCACAACTCCATCGTTTGATGTCAGATTCGATTTTTATTCATCTGAAAGGACCTTTAGTGCTCTTTCATTCCTGACTAGAATCATCGTATTCTGAGACCATTTGGGCATCCATGATTGCGATCACAGTCGTCATTCCTAAATTTTTCCTTCATCTCCATGTCCTATATTTACCCTCATAACTCTCTCTTTAGAGTTTGAATTCAAAATATTTTGAGCAAATTGAAATGGTAACTTGACAAGCTTCCAGATGAGACCAAAATTTTCAAATTCGGATACCGTTTGATATCCTAAAAGCATGTTGGTACTATTCAATCATCTTTTTTCAATATGGAGTATAAATCTTTCTAAATCGCGTGATCCAACAGAAATGCTCATAACTCCTTCATTTGATGTCGGATTGGGTCGAGTTTTAGTCATCTAAAATGTCCTTTAATGCTCTTTCATTCCTGACTGGAATCGTTGTATTCCGAGACCATTTGGGCATCCATATGTGGGATCACAGTCATCGGTCCTAAATTTTTCTTTCATCTACTCGTCCATTAATAACCCTCATAACTCACTCTTCAGATGTCGAATTCAGACTATTCAGAGCTCATTGGAATGGTAACTTGACAAGCTTCCAGGTGAGAGCGGAATTGCCTAATTCGGAGACCGTTCGATTTCCTAAAAGCATGTTGGTACTCTTCGATCGTCTTTTTTTCAATATGAAGTGTAAATCTTTCTAGATTGCGTAATCCAACGGAGATGCTCATAACTCCATCATTTGATGTCAGATTGGGTCAGTTTTTATTCATCTGAAAGGTACTTTAGTGCTCCTTCATTCCTGACAGGAATCGTCGTATTCCGAGACCATTTGGGCAACCATAAGTGGGATCGCACTTGTCGGTCCTGAATTTTTCCTTCATCTCCATGTCCTATAGTTACCCTCATAACTCTCTCTTCAAAGGTCGAATTCAAACCATTTTTAGGTCATTGGAATGGTAACTTGACAAGATTCTAGATGAGATCAGAATTGTCTAATTCAAAGATCGTTCGATATCCTAAAAGCATGTTGGTACTCTTCAATTGTCTTTTTTCAATATGGAGTGTAAATCTTTCCAAATCTTACGATCCAATGGAGATGCTCATAAATCCATAGTTTGATGTCAGATTGGGTTTATTTTTATTCATCTAAAAGGTCCTTTAGTGCTCTTTCATTCCTGACTGGAATCGTCATATTCCTAGACCATTTGGGCTTCCATAAGTGGGATCACAGTCGTTAGTCCTAAAATTTTCCTTCATCTCCATCTCTTATAGTTACCCTCATAACTCTCTCTTTAGAGCTCGAATTCAAACCATTTTGAGGGCATTGGAATGGTAACTTGACATGCTTCCAGGTGAGAACAGAATTGCCTAATTCGGAGACCGTTCGATAACCTAAAAGCATGTTGGTACTCTTGGATTGTCATTTTTCAATATGGAGTGCACATCTTTCTAAATCGTGCGATCCAACGGGGATGTTTATAACTCCATCGTTAGATGTCAGATTGGGTTGATTTTTATTCAACTAAAAGGCCCTTTAGTGCTCTTTCATTCCTTACACGAATCATCGTATTCCGAGACCATTTGGGCATCCATAGTGGGATCGCAGTCGTCGGTCCTAAATTTTTCCTTCATCTCCATGTCCTATAGTTACCCTCATACCTCTCTCTTTAGAGTTTGAATTCAAAATATTTTGAGCTCATTGGAATGGTAACATGACAAGCTTACAGATGAGACCAAAATTTTGTAATTCGGAGACTGTTCGATATCCTAAAAGCATGTTGGTACTCTTCAATCGTCTTTTTTCAATATGGAGTATAAATATATCTAGATCGCGCGATCCAACGGAGATGCTCATAACTCCATTGTTTGAAGTCGGATTGGGTCGAGTTCTAGTCATCTAAAATGTCCTTTAGTGCACTTTCATTACTAACTAGAATCATCATATTTTGAGACAATTTGGGCATCCATAAGTGGGACCGCAGTCGTCGGTCCTGAATTTTTCCTTCATCTCCTTGTCCATTAGTAACCATCATAACTCACTCTTTAGAGGTCGATTCAGACTATTCTGAGCTCATTAGAATGGTAACTTAACAAGCTTCCAGATGTGAGCAGAATTGCCTAATTCAGAGACCGTTCGATTTCCTAAAATATGTTAGTACTCTTCGATTGTCTTTTTTCAATATGGAGTGTAAATCTTTCTAAAATGTGTGATCCGACAGAGATGCTCATAACTCCATTGTTTGATGTCAGATTGGGTTAGTTTTTAGTCAACTGAATGGTCCTTTAGTGCTCTTTCATTCCTGATTGGAATCGTCATATTCCAAGACCATTTGGGCATCCATAAGTGGGATCGCAGTCATCGGTCCTGAATTTTTCCATCATCTCCATGTCCTATGGTTACCCTCATAACTCTCTCTTTAGAGGTTGAAATCAAACCATTTTAAGGTCATTGGAATGGTAACTTGATCGGCTTCCAGATGAGATCAGAATTGCCTAATTCGGAGACCGTTCGATATCCTAAAAGCATGTTGTTACTCTTCGATTGTCTTTTTTCAATATGGAGTGTAAATCTTTCCAAATCGCGCGATCCAACGGAGATGCTCATAACTCCATCATATGATGTCGGATTGGGTCTAATTTTATTCATCTGAAAGGTCATTTAGTGCTCTTTCAATCCTAACTAGAATCATCGTATTCTGAGACCATTTGGGCATCCATAAGTGGGATCGCAGTTGTCGGTCCTGAATTTTTCTTTCATCTCATTGTCCATTAGTAACCCTCATAACTCACTCAGCAGAGGTCGAATTCAGACTATTCTGAGCTCATTGGAATGGTAACTTGACAAGCTTTCAGATGTGAGCAGAATTGTCTAATTCGGAGACTGTTCGATTTCATAAAAGCATATTGGTACTCTTCGATCGTCTTTTTTCAATATAGAGTATAAATCTTTCCAAATCGCGCTATCCAATGAAGATGCTCATAATTCCATGTTTTGGTGTCAGATTGGGTTGATTTTATTCAACTGAAAGGTCCTTTAGTGCTCTTTCAATCTTAACTGGAATCGTCGTATTCTGAGACCATTTGGGCATCCATAAGTTGGATCGCAGTCGTCGGTCCTGAATTTTTCCTTCATCTCCATGTCCTATAGTTTCCCTCATAACTCCCTCTTCAGAGGTCGAATTCATACCATTTTGAGGTCATTGGAATGGAAACTTGACAAGCTTCCATATGAGACCAGAATTGCTTAATTCGGAGACTGTTCGATATCCTAAAAGCATGTTGGTACTCTTCGATTGTCTTTTTTCAATATGGAGTGTTAAACTTTCCAAATCGCTTGATCCAACGGAGATGCTCATAACTCCATCGTTTGATGTCGGATTGGGAAGATTTTTATTCATCTGAAAGGTCCTTTAGTACTCTTTCATTCCTGATAGGAATCGTCATATTCTGAGACCTTTTGGGCATCCATAAGTGGCAACGCAGTCGTCGGTCCTAAAGTTTTCCTTCATCTCCATGTCCTACAGCTACCCTAATAACTCGCTCTTCAGAGTTTGAATTCAAACTATTTTGAGCTCATTGGAATGATAACTTGAGTAGCTTCCAGATGAGACTAAAATTGCCTAATTTGAAGACCGTTCGATATCCTAAAAGCATGTTGGTACTCTTCGATCGTCTTTTTTCGATATTGTGTATAAATCATTCAAAATCGTGCGATCCAACTGAGATGCTCACAACTCCATCGTTTGAAGTCGGATTGGGTTGAGTTTTAGTCATCTAAAATGTCCTTTAGTGCTCTTTCGTTCCTGACTGGAATCTTCGTATTTCGAGACCATTTGGGCATCCATAAGTGGGATCGCAGTCGTCAGTCCTGAATTTTTCTTTCATCTCCTTGTCCATTAGTAACTCTAATAACTCACTCTCCAGAGGTCAAATGCAGACTATTCTGAGCTCATTGGAATGGTAACTTAACAAGCTTCTAGATAAGAGCAGAATTGCCTATTTCGGAGATTGTCCGATTTCTAAAAAACTGTTAGTACTCTTCGATCGTCTTTTTTCAATATGAAGTGTGAATCTTTCTGAATCACACGATGCAACGGAGATGCTTATAACACCATTATTTGATGTCAGATTGGATCAGTTTTTAGTCATCTGAAAGGTCCTTTAGTGCAATTTCATTCCTGACTGGAATCGTCGTATTCTGAGACCATTTAGGCATCCATAACTGGGATCGCAGTCATCGGTCCTGAATTTTTCCTTCATCTCCATGTCCTATAGCTACCCTCATAACTCTCTCTTCAGAGGTCGAATTCAAACCATTCTGAGGTCATTGGAATGGTAAAATTCGGAGACCGTTCGATATCCTAAAAGCATGTTGGTACTCTTCAATTGTCTTTTTTCAATATGAAGTGTAAATCTTTCTAAATCGTGTGATCCAACGTAGATGCTCATAACTCAATCGTTTAATGTCAGATTGGGTTGATTTTTATTCATCTAAAAGGTCCTTTAGCGCTCTTTCATTCATGACTAGAATCGTCATATTCCGAGACCATTTCGGCTTCCATAAGTGGGATCGTTGTCGTCGTTCCTAAAATTTTCCATCATCTCCATGTCCTATAGTTACCCTCATAACTCTCTTCAGAGTTTGAATTTAAACTATTTTGTGCTCATTGGAATTGTAACTTGACAAGCTTCCAGATGAGACCAAAATTTTCTAATTCGGAGAGCATTTGATATCATAAAAGCATGTTGGTACTCTTTGATCATCTTTTTTTCAATATGAAGTAAAAATCTTTCCAAATCGCGCGATTCAACGGAGTTGCACATAACTCCATCATTTGATGTCGGATTGGGTCAAGTTTTCGTCATCTGAAAGGTCCTTTGGTGTTCTTTCATTCCTGACTAGAATCATCATATTCCGAGATCATTTAGGCATCCATATGTGGTAACGCAGTCATTGGTCCTAAATTTTTCCTTCATCACCATCTGCTATAGTTACCCTAATAACTGTCTCTACACAGTTTCAATTCAAATTATTTTGAGAGCTCATTGGAATGGTATCTTGACAAGCTTCCAGATGAGACCAAAATTGCGTAATTTGGAGACCGTTCAATAACTTAAAATCATGTTGGTACTCTTCGATCGTGTTATTTCAATATGGAGTATAAATCTTTCCAAATCGCGCGATCCAACGGTGATGCTCATAACTCCATCGTTTGATGTCACATTGGGTCAAGTTTTAGTCATCTAAAATGTCCTTTAGTGCTCTTTCATTCCTAACTAGAATCGTCGTATTCCGAGACCATTTGGGCATCCATAAGTGGGATCACACTCGTCGGTCCTGAATTTTTCCTTCATCTCCATGTCCTATAATTACCCTCATAACTCTCTCTTCAGAGGTCGAATTCAAACCATTTTGAGGTTATTGGAATGGTAACTTGAGAAGATTTCAGATGAGATCAGAATTGCCTAATTCAAAGACCGTTCGATATCTTAAAAGCAAGTTGGTACTCTTCGATTGTCTTTTTTCAATATGGAGTGTAAATCTTTCCAAATCTTGCGATCCAATGGAGATGCTCGTAAATCCATAGTTTGATGTCAGATTGGGTCAATTTTTATTCATCTGAAAGGTGTCGATTATTGGTCATCTGAATGCTACTTTAGTGCTCTTTCATTCCTGACTGGAATCGTCGTATTCTGAGACCAGTTGGGCAACCGTAAGTGGGATCATAGTCGTCGGTCCTGGGTGTTTCCTTCAACTCCTTGGCCAATAGTAACCCTCATAATACTCTCTTAAGAGGTCGAATTTAGACAATTTCAGGGCTTTGGAATGGTAACTTCTCAAGCTTCCAAATGGGACCAGAATTGCTTAATTCAGAGACCGTTCATCCCAAAAGCACATTGGAACTCTTCGATTGTCATTTTTCAATATAGATTGTTAGGATTTCTAAATTGCGTGATCCAAAGGAGATGCCTATAACTCCATCCTTTGATGTTAGATTGGGTCGATTATTGGTCATCTGAATGGGACTTTAGTGCTCTTTCATTCCTGACTGGAATCGTCATATTCTAAGACCATTTGGGCATCCGTAAGTGGGATCGCAGTCGTCGGTCCTGAATGTTTCCCAAAACTCCTTAGCCAATAGTAACCCTCATAACTCTCTCTTCAGAGGTTGAATTTAGATAATTTTAGGGCATTGGAATGGTAACTTCTTAAGCTTCCAAATGGGACAAGAATTGCTTAATTCAGAGACCGTTCATCCCAAAAGCACATTGGAACTCTTCGATCGTTATTTTTCAAAATGGATTGTTAGGATTTCTAAATCGCGTGATCCGAAGGAGACGCCTATAACTCCATCCTTTGATGTCAGATTGGATCGATTATTGGTCATTTGAATGGTACTTTAGTGCACTTTCATTCCTGACCTGAATCGTCGTATTACGAGACCGTTTGGGCATCCGAAAGTGGGATCACAGTCGTCGGTCCAGAATGTTTCCTTCAACCCCTTGGCTAATAGTAACCCTCATAACTCTCTCTTAAGAGGTCGAATTAAGATAATTTCAGGGCATTGGAATGGTAACTTCTCAAGCTTCCAAATGGGACCAGAATTGCTTAATTCAGAGACTGTTCATCCCAAAAGCACATTGGAACTCTTCGATTGTCATATTTCATTATGGATTGTTATGATTTCCAAACTGCGGGATCCAACAGAGTCGCCTACAACTTCATCCTTTGATGTCAGATTGGGTCGATTATTGGTCATCTGAATTGCACTTAGTGCTCTTTCATTCCTGACTGGAATCGTCATATTCCGAGATCAGTTGGGCAACCGTAAGTGGGATCGTAGTCGTCGGTCCTGGATGTTTCCTTCAACTCCTTAGCCAATAGTAACCCTGTAACTCTCTCTTAAGAGGTTGAATTAAGATAATTTCATGGCATTAGAATGGTAACTTCTCAAGCTTCCAAATGGGACCAGAATTGGTTAATTCAGAGACCGTTCATCCCAAAAGCACGTTCGAACTCTTAGATCATCATTTTTCAATATGGATTGTTAAGATTTCTAAATTGTGTGATCTAATGGAGACACCTATAACTCCTTCCTTTAATGTCAGACTGGGTCGATTATTGGTCATCTGAATGGTACTTTAGTGCTCTTTCATTCCTGACTGGAATCGTCGTATTCCGAGACTATTTGGGCATCCGTAAGTGGGATCACAGTCGTCAGTCCTGAATGTTTCCTTCAACTCCTTGGCCAATCGTAACCATCATAACTCTCTCTTCCGAGATGGAATTTAGACAATTTCAGGTCATTGGAATGGTAACTTCTCAAGCATCCAAATGGGACCAGAATTGCTTAATTCAGAGACCGTTCATCCCAAAAGCCCGATGGAACTCTTCGATTGTTATTTTTCAATATGGGTTATTAAGATTTCCAAATTGCGCGTTCCAACAGAGATGCTTATAACTCCATCCTTTGATGCCAGATTGGGTCGATTATTGGTCATCTGAATGGTACTTTAGTCCTCTTTCATTCCTGACTGGAATCATCATATTACGAGTCCATTTGGGCATCTGTAAGTGGGATCGCAGTCATCGGTCCCGAATGTTTCCTTCAACTCCTTGGCCAATAGTAACCCTCATAACACTCTCTTAAGAGGTCGAATTTAGACAATTTCAGGGCAGTGGAATGGTAACTTCTCAAGCTTGCAAATGGGACTAGAATTGCTTAATTCAGAAACCGTTCATCCCAAAAGCACATTGGAACTCTTCGATTGTCATTTTTCAATATGGATTATTAGGATTTCTAAATTGTGCGATACAATGGAGACGATTACAACTCCATCCTTTGATGTCAGATTGGGTCGATTATTGGTCGCCTGAATGGTACTTTAGTGCACTTTCATTTCTGTCTGGAATCGTCGTATTACAAGTCCATTTGTGCATCCGTAAGTGGGATCGCAATCGTTGTCCCTGAATGTTTCTTTCAACTCCTTGGCTAATAGTAACCCTCATAACTCTCTCTTCAGAGGTCAAATTTAGACAAATTTTGGGAATTAGAATGGTAAATTCTTAAACTTTCAAATGAGACCCGAATTGCTTAATTTAGAGACCGTTCATCTCAAAAGCTTGGAACTCTTCGATCGTCATTTTTCAATATGGATTGTTAAGATTTCCAAATTACGGGATCCAGCGGAGACGCCAACAACTCCATCGTTTGATGTCAGATTGGGTCAATTATTGGATTTCTAAATGCTACTTTAGTGATCTTTTATTCTTGACTGGAATCGTCGTATTCCGAGAGAATTTGGGCATCTGTAAGTTTGATCGTAGTCGTTGGTCCTGAATGTTTCCCTCAACTCCTTGGCCAATAGTAACCCTCATAACTCTCTCTTAAGAGGTCGAATTTAGACAATTTCACGGCATTAGAATGCTTACTTCTCAAGCTTCCAAATGGGATTAAAATTGCTTAATTCAGAGACCGTTCATCCCAAAAGTACCTTGGAACTCTTCGATCGTCATTTTTCAATATGGATTGTTATGATTTCTAAATTGCGCGATCCAATAGAGATGCCTATAACTCCATCCTTTGATGTCAGATTGGGTCGATTATTAGTCATCTAAATGATACTTTAGTGCTCTTTCATTCCTGACTGGAATCATCGTATTACGAGACCATTTGGGAAACCGTTAGTTTGATTGTCGTCGTCGGTCCTAAATGTTTCCTTCAACTCCTTGGTCAATAGTAACCCATATAACTCTCTCTTAAGAGGTCGAATTTAGACAATTTATGGGCCTTAGAATGGTAACTTCTCAAGCTTCCAAATGGGATCCGAATTGCTTAATTCAGAGATCGTTCATCCCAAAAGCACATTGGAACTCTTCGGTCGCCATTTTTCATTATGGATTGTTATGATTTCCAAATTGTGGGATCCAACAGAGACGCCTACAACTCCATCCTTCGATGTCAGATTGGGTCGATTATTGGTCATCTAAATGGTACTTTAGTGCTCTTTCATTCCTGACTGGAATCGTCGTATTCTGAGACCAGTTGAGCAACCGTAAGTGGGATCGTAGTCGTCGGTCCTAGATGTTTCCTTCAACTCCTTGGCGAATACTAACCCTCATAACACTCTCTTAAGAGGTCGAATTTAGACAGTTTCAGGGCTTTGGAATGGTAACTTCTCAAGCTTCCAAATGGGACCAGAATTGCTTAATTCGGAGACCGTTAATCCCGAAAGCACATTGGAACTCTTCGATCGCCATTTTTCAATATTGATTGTTAGGATTTCTAAATTGCGTGATCTAAAGGAGATGCCTATAAGTCCCTCCTTTGATGTCAGATTGGGTCGATTATTGGTCTTCAGAATGGTACTTTAGTGCTCTTTCATTTCATTCCTAACTGGAATCGTCGTATTCCAAGACCATTTGGGCATTTGTAAGTGGGATCGTAGTCGTCGGTCCTGAATGTTTCCTAAAACTCCTTAGCCAATAGTAACCCTCATACCTCTCTCTTAAGAGGTGGAATTTAGACAATTTTAGGGCATTGGAATGGTAACTTCTCAAGCTTCCAAATGGGACCAAAATTGCTTAATTAAGAGACCGTTCATCCTAAAAGCACATTGGAACTCTTCGATCGTTATTTTTCAAAATGGATTGTTAGGATTTCTAATTTGCGTGATCCAAAGGAGATGCCTATAACTCCATCCTTTGATGTCAGATTGGATCGATTATTAGTCATCTGAATGGTACTTTAGTGCTCTTTCATTCCTTACCTGAATCGTCGTATTACGAGACCATTTGGGCATCCGTAAGTGGGATCGCAGTCGTCGGTCCAGAATATTTCCTTCAACCCCTTAGCTAATGGTAACCCTCATAACTCTCTCTGAAGAGGTCGAATTAAGATAATTTCAGGGCATTGGAATGGTAACTTCTCAAGCTTCCAAATGGGACCAGAATTGCATAATTTAGAGATTGTTCATCCCAAAAGCACATTGGAACTCTTCGATCGTCATATTTCATTATGGATTGTTATGATTTCCAAATTGCGGGATCCAATAGGGTCGCCTACAACTCCGTCCTTTGATGTCAAATTGGGTTGATTATTAGTCATCTGAATGGTACTTTAGTGCTCTTTCATTCCTACGAGAATCGTCGTATTCCTAGACCACTTGGGCAACCGTAAATGGGATCGTAGTCGTCAGTCCTGGATGTTTCCTTCAACTCCTTAGCCAATAGTAACCCTCGTAACTCTCTCTTAAGAGGTCGAATTAAGATAATTTCAGGGCATTGGAATGGTAACTTCTCAAGCTTCCAAATGGGACTAGAATTGCTTAATTCAGAGACCGTTCATCCCAAAAGCACGTTCGAACTCTTCGATCATCATTTTTCAATATGGATTGTTAAGATTTCTAAATTGTGTGATCTAATGGAGACACCTATAACTCCTTCCTTTAATGTCAGATTGGTTCAATTATTGGTCATCTGAATGGTACTTTAGTGCTCTTTTATTCCTGACTGGAATCGACATATTCCGAGACCATTTGGGCATCCGTAAATGGGATCGCAGTCGTCGGTCCTGAATGTTTCCTTCAACTCCTTGGCCAATCGTAACCATCATAACACTCTCTTCAGAGGTCGAATTTAGACCATTTCAAGTCATTGAAATGGTAACTTCTCAAGCATCCAAATGGGACGAGATTTGCTTAATTCAGAGACTGTTCATCCCAAAAGCACGATGAAACTCTTCGATTGTCATTTTTCAATATGGGTTATTAAGATTTCCAAATTACGCGATGCAACAGAGATGCCTATAACTCCATCCTTTGATGTCAGATTGGGTCGATTATTGGTCATCTGAATGGTACTTTAGTGCTCTTTCATTCCTGACAGGAATCGTCATATTACGAGTCCATTTGGGCATCTGTAAGTGGGATCGCAGTCGTCGGTCCCGAATGTTTCCTTCAATTCCTTAGCCAATAGTAACCCTCATAACACTCTCTTAACAGGTCAAATTTAGACAATTTCAGGGCATTGGAATGGTAACTTCTCAAGCTTCCAAATGGGACTAGAATTGCTTAATTCAGAGACCGTTCATCCCAAAAGCACATTGGAACTCTTCGATCGTCATTTTTCAATATGGATTGTTAAGATTTCCAAATTGCGCGATCCAATAGAGATGCCTATAACTCCATCCTTTGATGTCAGATTGGGTCAATTATTGGCCATCTGAATGGTACTTTAGTGCTCTTTCATTCCTGACTGGAATCATCGTATTCCGAGACCATTTGGGAAACCGTAAGTTTGATCGTCGTCGTCGGTCCTAAATGTTTCCTTCAACTCCTTGGCCAATAGTAACCCTTATAACTCTCTCTTAAGAGGTCGAATTTAGAGAATTTATGGGCCTTAGAATGGTAACTTCTCAAGCTTCTAAATGGGATCCGAATTGCTTACTTCAGAGACCGTTCATCCCAAAAGCATATTGGAACTCTTCGATCGTCATTTTTCATTATGGATTGTTATGATTTCCAAATTGTGGGATCCAACAGAGACGCCTACAACTCCATCCTTTGATGTTAGATTGGGTCGATTATTGTGTAAGTGCTATAGTTTATATCCCTGTCTGTTGTCAAATTTGTGGTGCCAAAATCACTGTTATATATTACTTGCATAAGTGAAGCTCTCTCAAGGATCAACATTCATAAACAAGCTAAGCTCACAACAAGCAAAGCTCACAAGTACAAGGATCAATCTTGAATGCAAGAACTGCTCACAAGACAAGACTCAAGCTGCAAGACTTCAAGAAGAGTACAAGGCAGTTTGTAAAGAACTCATGACTTCAAGACTCATACTTCAAGGTCACTAGTTCCTAATGTTTCAATGTCCTTTCTTCATGGTTGAGGTTTGACTGACCTTAGGTTGACCTTAGAAGTAGGTCACTTTGGTTACATAAATCGAATGTTTATTTTACATACGTTTGGTCTGTTCTTCGACTAGTCCTAGAATTGCTTCGACTAGTCTAAGAAATTCCTCGATCAGTCGTGAGTTTGTTACAAATTTCGGATAAAATCTGTTAGGCTCGACTAGTCCAGGAATCTGTTCGACCAGTCGAAGGAGCGATGTCGCCTTCGACCAGTCGAAAAACTTCGACTCAAAATCCAGTGATGTTTTTCAGGTTCTTCGACCAGTCGAAGGTGACCTACGACCAGTCGTAGAACGGTCAAAGCTTATCGCGCCTGATTTTTCAAATATCTGTTATTGCTTCGACTAGTCGAAGAGCTCCCTAGACCAGTCGAAGACGCGATCTGCTCACCTATAAATAGTGCATGAATCTCAGAAGAAATCATCGAATTAATTAATCCATTCAAGCCAATCTTCGTCGAACTTCTGAGAGATAATTCTGTGCTCCATCTAAGCTAAGTATGCTTATTTAATATTCTCTTTCCTTAGCTTTATTTAATTGATTTTGTTTCTGCTATTCCAATCTAATTTGATAAGAGGAATTGTTATTCCCTTTCTTTGGAATCAAAATCAATTAAGGCAAGCCCTATTTGGTTTAATTTAAAATCTATTAGAATTAGAACCATTGTAATTGAGTACTGGACATTGAACTTGGACATTCAATCATCTGCTCTGATTTGGTTCTACCGGGCTGCTACAACGAAGGAGATAATCAGGTATTTTACATTTAATTGAAAATTCCTTTCTGTTTTGGTTTCTTTCAAGATTTGCCAGAAAAATCTTATTGTATTGGTTATCTGAGGAGAGTCAGGAAAACTCAGAAGTGGGGTTTTTTAATTGTGTAAGCCCACAGACAAAGACACAATTGTAAAGGTTTTGGGTGAACTTGGGAAAACCTATTTTGTTAGTGAACGCTAATATCCCCTGTGTGAGGATATTAGGAGTGGAGTAGCATTCTATGTGGCTGTTGTTTAACAGTTGGTGAACACACAGGCGAACCACTATAATCCCTTATGTTGTGGTTGAATGATTTATACTTCTGATCTTTAATTATTCTTTTGTGGGATGTATGTATGGTGGTGAATGTTTTAATCATTTAATTCAAGCATTGTGAGAATTTTGTAATAGTTTAGAATTTATTTTCTGCTATTCCTTTATCAGCTTGATATTCAATTTCCTTTAAAAGTTGTTCTAGCAAGGTTGCCCTGCCATTTTTATGGTGTATGGCTGTCCCTAGAACAATACATTTGTGATTACAATTTATTTTAATTCAGTTTGTATTTATTTCTGTATTCCTCTTCGGTTTGAGATTTGATACAAAGATCTTTCTAGAAATAAGGTTGTCCTACCATAAACTCTGGTTTTTGGTGTAAGGTTGTCCTTAGAACAACATTTGTATCAACCTCTCAAGATCTGAATTTTGAGGTTATTTTACTTTCTTGCATTGTGATTTATTTTGGCTATCATATTCTTTTTAATTCCGCTGTTATAAGTTTTATTTGGCATTGTCCTATTCACCCCCCCTCTAGGACATATAGCTAGGCCTTTTCAAGTGGTATCAGAGCCTAATAGCTCTTTTTTATTCTTGGATTTAATTCCTGAGCTAATGATTTAAGCTATTTAAGATGTCAAATTTTGATAGCCTTTCAGTCACTAGGCCTCCACCCTTTGATGGCTCCAACTATGCCTATTGGAAAGCCAGAATGAGGATCTTCCTCAAATCAATGGATGAGAGTGTGTGGCAAGCCACAACAACTGAATGGAAACCTCCTATTATGGAAGTTACTGGGGTTGATGGTTCAAAATCTATGAAAACCACACCATATTACCAATGGACCACTCTTCAGAAAAGTGAGAGTAGTGCAAATGCTAAAGCACTAAATGCAATTACTTGCGCACTATCACCGGATGAGTTCAAAAGAATCATTTCCTGTGATACTGCAAAGCAAGCTTGGGATATATTAGAAATGACACACGAGGGTACTACAATTGTCAAAAAATCTAAAGTCCAACTCCTCACAACCAGATTTGAAGAAATTCATATGGAGGAAAATGAAATGTTTATGGACTTTTACATTAGATTAAATGACATTGTAAACTCAATGTGGGGTCTTGGCGATAAAATCCCAGAAAGTAAAGTGTGTGCAAAAATATTACGCTCACTTCCTGAACGGTTCAATTCTAAAGTAACCGCGATCCAAGAACTTCGTGATACGGATAATATGAGGGTAGAAGAACTAGTTGGTTCTCTACAAACCTACGGGTTAAACTTTAAAGCTCCTAAAGGTAAATCTATCGCACTAAAATCTTCCAAAATGTAATTCAGAAGAAAATTCTGATTCAGAAGATGATATGGCTTTTTTAGCTAAGAAATTTTATAAGATTTTCAAAAGGAAAAAAAGGGTTGATTTTCAAAAATCAAATGATAAAAAGAAGTTTGGACCCAAATCTCGAAAATCTTTGAAAGATAGTCAATGTTACAACTGTCAGGAATATGGGCACTTAGCAAATAGATGTCCTAAAAGGGACAAACCCAAGAAGAATGGTATGTTGGCTACATGGGATGAATCATCTGATTCTAAACGTTCTTCTGAATCAGAAGATTCTGAAACTGAGTCGGGCAATGAGGTTAAAGCTCTTATGACTCTAGCCAAATTCACATTTTCAGATAATGACTCAATAAGTGAAGAAAATCTGAGTAGTGAATGTGAAAATGAAGATGATCTTCAAGACGCTTACAATGCCCTATATAAGGAAAGTTGTAAAATTGCTGTCAAACTAAAACTTCAAAAAGAAAAGTTTTCTAAACTCAAAAAATGTTTTAAATCACTTGTCTTAGAAAAATCACAAATTTCAGATTGTTTTGAAAAATCAAAATGTGATTTGGAATTGAAAAACTCCCTAATTATTGATTTAAAATCTGAAATTGAGAAACTTAAAACTGAAGTATCTTCTCTTCTGAGTCTAAAGGACACATGGAAATATGCCCAAGGTGATCCAAAGTTAGAAAAACTGTTATCTGGATTAAGAAAATGTGGCGATCGATTCAGGTTGGGCTATGATAAAAATTTACCTCCTAAACAAAAGTATACTCCTCCTATGTTTGTTAAAGGAGAGTCCTCAAACTCAAAAGGGAAAAGTACTTATCAAGATTTTTCTAGAAATTCAAAAACTTTTCAAAAACCTAGAAGCAGCCATGTCAACTTTAATCAGAAACAAAATCCACTAGCTGAAAAGATAATTGATTTACTCAAGGAGCTCTTAAAATCTAACTCTATAGGTCATTCCTACAAATATACACAAAAGAAGACCAAGTATGTTCCTAAACCCAAAACAGTTATGAAATGGGTTCCT
Organism: Magnolia sinica; assembly: GCF_029962835.1. Taxonomy (NCBI): domain Eukaryota; kingdom Viridiplantae; phylum Streptophyta; class Magnoliopsida; order Magnoliales; family Magnoliaceae; genus Magnolia; species Magnolia sinica. Next base: position 50,081,264 of record NC_080580.1, read on the forward strand.
AAAGTTACCTGCTTGGTTGCTCACACTGCTTTCAAAGCAACAAGTCATTCAAAGTGGTACCTAGACAGTGGATGCTCCAGGCATATGACAGGTGACAAAGCTTTATTCACGGATTTGAAAGATATGACTAATGGTTCAGTCACATTTGGTGATGGTAGAAACTGCAAGATTATAGGCCAGGGTACGGTTCAACTTTTTAATCTTCCTGTGTTTAAAAATGTTTTATATGTTGAAGGCTTAAAACATAACTTGCTTAGTATATCTCAAATATGTGATAATAACCATAATGTTCGGTTTTCTAATCAAAGCTGTGAGATACTAAACAATAAGGGTTCTGTAATATTAACTGGACGTAGAACATTTGAAAATTGCTATATTATTAGCAAATCCAGCTCATCTAATCAAACATGTTACATGGTCCATACAGACGAGACTAATTTATGGCACAAACGTCTTGAACATGTACATTATCGAAATTTATATAGATTGAGCAAACGAGAACTTGTAAAAGGTTTACCCAAACTTCAAAAAATAGATAAAATATGTGGTGAGTGCCAGATAGGCAAACAAATAAAGAACTCACACAAAAAGGTGAATTCAAATACCACATCAAGACCACTCGAACTTCTCCACATGGATCTGATAGGACCTATCAGAACAGAAAGTCGTGGTGGAAAAAAGTATATCCTGGTAATAGTTGATGACTTTACCAGATTCACTTGGGTAATCTTCTTAAGGGATAAATCTAAAACCTTTGAAGAAGTAAGAAAAGTTTTTAAAAGGATTCAAACTGAAAAATCTTCTCAAATCAGTAAAATTTGTAGTGATCATGGACCTGAATTTGAGAATAGCAATTTTGAGAAGTTCTGTACCGACCAAGGAATATTACATGAATTCTCTGCTCCCAAAACTCCACAACAAAATGGAATTGTAGAAAGAAAGAATAGGGTGCTTCAAGAAATGGCTAATGTCATGTTGAATAGCATGAAGCTCTCTAAAAATCTTTGGGCTGAAGCAGTCAACACAGCTTGCTATATTATTAACCGAGTCTACACTAGCAAAGATAATAATAAAACGGCTTACGAATTGTGGTTCAATAAAAAGCATACTGTTAAATACTTTCGATCAGTCGAAGTGCTATATTTTACGTGATCGTGAAAATTTGAGAAAATTCGATACGAAGAGTGATGAAGGTATTTTTCTAGGATATTCCTTAAACAATCGAGCTTATAGGGTTCTGAACAAAAAGACTGGTGTGATTCAAGAATCTATTAATGTTGTTATTGATGATCACTTAAACACGCCAATTTCTAATTCAGATAATGATGAAGTACTAATCATTGATAAACCCGATACTTCATCGAATCAGACTGATTCTGAGTTGAGGACTGTTAAAGATCATCCAACCACACAAATTCTTGGAAACCCTCTCACTGGTGTTCGCACCCATAGACAACTTGAGGATATATGTAATTATGTATGTTTTACATCCCAAATAGAACCATCTAACGTAAAAGAAGCTCTTGCTGATGAGAACTGGAGTGTTGCGATGCAAGAAGAACTCAACCAATTCGTAAGAAATGATGTTTGGTATCTCGTACCAAGACCTAAAGATAAACACATCATTGGAACAAAATGGATTTTCAAAAATAAGTCTGACGAGTGTGGAAATATAATTAGAAACAAGGCTAGACTAGTGGTACAAGGTTATACTCAAATTGAATGGATTGATTTCGATGAAACTTTTGCACCAGTAGCACGTCTTGAATCTATCAGACTATTTATATCCATTGCATGTTTTAGAAAGATAAAGATCTATCAGATGGATGTGAAAAGTGCTTTTCTAAATGGCGATTTACATGAAAAAGTCTATGTTGAACAGCCAATGGGTTTTGAAGATTCCAAAAATACTGATTATGTATATCGGCTTAAAAAGGCACTTTATGGATTAAAACAAGCACCTAGTGCATGGTATGAGAAACTAACGAAATTTCTTTTAAGTCATAATTTTCAAATGGGATCTGTTGATAAAACTCTGTTTGTTAAAAAACATAATGATCATATCTTAATGGTGCAGATTTATGTTGATGATATCATTTATGGATCAACTTGTACTGACTTGACTACTGAGTTTGCAGATTTGATGAAATCACAGTTCGAAATGAGCATGGTTGGGGAATTGACTTATTTCCTTGGATTGCAAGTAAAGCAACAACCTAAAGGAATATTCATTTCTCAATCTAAGTATGCTTTGAATCTAATCAAGAAATTTGGATTTGAGAATGGCAAGAATTTCGATACTCCTATGAGTACTATCCTGAAACTCTCAAAAGACTCTAATGGTAAAAATGTTGACTCAAAACTTTATCGGAGTATGATTGGTAGTTTGTTATATTTAACTGCTAGTAGACCTGATATTTCTCAAGTATTGGTATTTGCGTAAGATATCAATCTGATCCAAAAGAATCTCACTTGATTGCTGTCAAGCGAATTATTAGATATGTCGCAAGTACTGTAAATCTCAGTCTCTGGTATCCTCATGAGACTAGTGTCCAATTAGCTGGGTACTCGGATGCTGACTAGGTTGGTAATCTAGATGATAGAAAATCAACCAGTGGTGGTTGTTTTTACATTGAAAATTGTCTAGTTTCCTGGTTTAGTAAGAAACAAAATTCTATATCACTTTCAACAGCTGAAGCTGAGTATATCGGAGCTGGTAATGCATGTACACAGCTTGTTTGGATGCAACGAATGCTAAGTGATTATGGAATTAAACAGGATTCTATGTTATTACATTGTGATAATTCCAATGCGATAAATATTTTAAAAAATCCTATTCAGCATTCTTGTACTAAGCACATTGACATTAGATTTCATTATATAAGGGAATTAGTAGAAGAAAAAGTTATATCTCTAGAATATATTCCTACCGAAGATCAACGAGCTGACATTTTCACAAAACCTCTCGATAAAAGCAGGTTCAAAAAGATAAAATTTGATCTTGGCATGTGCATTTTAAAATAATTATTTATGCCTACTTATTATAGTGTATATATTGCTAGATTGAATTCCAATTTTTGTATAATTTGCAAGAAATATGAATTTTTGGATATTCTTCGACCAGTCGTGAGTATACTCGACCAGTCGACCTTCGACCGGTCGTAGATATCCACGACCAGTCGTAGAACTCGGGAATCACTTAAAATTTGGGGATTTTTACTTTCTTCCTCATTTCATTTTTCTTCTCTAAGGAGCCGTGCTTCGACTTGTCGAACCTATCTTTCATGTTCTTCAAGGTTAGTGTTCCAAATCACATTTTTCTTGTAGATTTGTGTCTAGATTGTTTACTTTTCAAGCTTTAAGCTTTATATTTTGGATTTCATTGAGATTTGGGGTTTAGATTTTGAAAAATCTGTTTTGTGTAAACCCACTTCTCAATCCTTTGTAACTTCTTATTTTCTTGATATCCTTGTTGCAAATGGCTTTTAGAGGTAGAAAAACTACTTCCCGTGGTCCTTCTTCTTCCTCCAGATCGACCATTATCTCTAAGAGTCATCTTCTTGTTCCCAATGATGATCCATCATATGTTAGGGACATTAGATTACGTAATGTTATTGTTGAACATCCTGTTGATGTTAATCATATTACACCTTTTGACATCCTTCCTATACTTGAAGCTGTAGGTTAGGTTAACTTATTACATTGGGGTGGGCCTGCATACTGGTCCATTGCCCAATCCATGTTTACATGTATTAGTGCTTTCTCACAGGATAATTTAACTTTTAAAATATCTACTAGAGAAGGGCCTTTTGACATTGATCGTCATTTAATTTCAGCCCTTATGGACATTCCTGTGAATGATGAGGGTATTCCTATCCATAACTTAACTGATAAACCCTCAATGTCTAAAAAACGCATGCTCACTAGAGATTTGTGCAACATGGATGTTCAATGGACACAAAAAGGAAATGCGCTTCCCGCAAGGTATTTGTTACCCAAATACAGAATTCTCCACAAAATCTTTGTGTCTAATCTGTATCCTCGTTCGGGTAATAAAACTGACTTGACTTCGTTTATGGTTCGTGTTATCCATGCTATTTTCAATGGTACTCAGATTTGTTTACCATCCTTAATCTGTCATTTCATTCTTCAGTTTAGACTTCATCCTGGTCATAGTTTCCTTTTACCTATTTGATGACTGTATTGGCTACACATATGTTAGTCGATATGCCGGTTAATGAGGCACCTATCCTTCATCTGATTTTCAACAATTCTAATATCAATAAGATGAAGCTGGATCTACTTCCTGAACAAGGTGGTGGTGGTCATGAAGAAGCTGGTGATGACATTAATATGGATGACATTTTTGAAGAACTAGATTCTGACTCAACAAATGATCCAGATTTTGAACCATCTGATGTTGATGCTCGTCTTAGTGCATTAGAGGATAAAGTTGAGAATATAAATGTAAAGATGGAAAACATGTCTGTTGCTCATGATTTACAATTCAAGTACATGCGCAAATATCTTAGGCGATTGAACAAAGGCATGCACCAACTTGATCCCTCTATTCCTGCTCCGTCATCTGGTTCTGGTTCTGACTAGTTTATATGAGACTTCTGGTCTGTAATAACTTTATAACTTAGCACTTGGTTAATTGATTTTGAGTTGGATACTATCTATGTTTTATGCTGGACATTTATTCTATGTGAAGCTATGCTGAGTATCTCTTTCACTGTTTTGCTATACTCTCATAACTCCTCATGTCTACTCTCATATATCCCTTTATTTAGTTCTCCTTTATTGTTGTTTCCTTTGTCATATTGTGACAAAAAGGGGGAGAATGGTTTGTTCTTAACGATGCGATGGTGAGAGGAGTAGCATTGGTTATGTTACTCAGGGGGAGTATGTTTGAACTAGTTGAATGAAACTGGTTGAATGTTGAATGTTGAATATTGAATATTGATTTGTAGGTAAGCCAGTTGATATGACCTGGTTCATAACTCTTTAACCAGTTGTTTTACTTTATGTTTATCTTGGTTATGTGTTTTATCACTAATTTGACAAAAGGGGAGATTGTAAGTGCTATAGTTTATATCCCTGTCTGTTGTCAAATTTGTGGTGCCAAAATCACTGTTATATATTACTTGCATAAGTGAAGCTCTCTCAAGGATCAACATTCATAAACAAGCTAAGCTCACAACAAGCAAAGCTCACAAGTACAAGGATCAATCTTGAATGCAAGAACTGCTCACAAGACAAGACTCAAGCTGCAAGACTTCAAGAAGAGTACAAGGCAGTTTGTAAAGAACTCATGACTTCAAGACTCATACTTCAAGGTCACTAGTTCCTAATGTTTCAATGTCCTTTCTTCATGGTTGAGGTTTGACTGACCTTAGGTTGACCTTAGAAGTAGGTCACTTTGGTTACATAAATCGAATGTTTATTTTACATATGTTTGGTCTGTTCTTCGACTAGTCCTAGAGTTGCTTCGACCAGTCTAAGAAATTCCTCGATCAGTCGTGAGTTTGTTACAAATTTCGGATAAAATCTGTTAGGCTTCGACTAGTCCAGGAATCTGTTCGACCAGTCGAAGGAACAGTGTCGACTGCATCTTCGACCAGTCGAAAAACTTCGACTCAAAATCCAGCGATATTTTTCAGGTTCTTCGACCAGTCGAAGGAGACCTTCGACCAGTCGTAGAACGGTCAAAGCTTATCGCGCCTGATTTTTCAAATATCTGTTATTGCTTCGACTAGTCGAAGAGCTCCCTAGACCAGTCGAAGACGCGATCTGCTCACCTATAAATAGTGCACGAATCTCAGAAGAAATCATCGAATTAATTAATCCATTCAAGCCAATCTTCATCGAACTTCTGAGAGATAATTCTGTGCTCCATCTAAGCTAAGTGTGCTTATTTAATATTCTCTTTCCTTAGCTTTATTTAATTGATTTTGTTTCTGCTATTCCAATCTAATTTGATAAGAGGAATTGTTATTCCCTTTCTTTGGAATCAAAATCAATTAAGGCAAGCCCTATTTGGTTTAATTTAAAATCTATTAGAATTAGAACCATTGTAATTGAGTACTGGACATTGAACTTGGACATTCAATCATCTACTCTGATTTGGTTCTACCGGGCTGCTACAACGAAGGAGATAATCAGGTATTTTACATTTAATTGTAAATTCCTTTCTGTTTTGGTTTCTTTCAAGATTTGCCAGAAAAATCTTGTTGTATTGGTTATTTGAGGAGAGCCAGGAAAACTCAGAAGTGGGGTTTTTTTAATTGTGTAAGCCCACAGACAAAGACACAATTGTAAAGGTTTTGGGTGAACCTGGGAAAACCTATTTTGTTAGTGAACGCTAATATCCCCTGTGTGAGGATATTAGGAGTGGAGTAGCATTCTGTGTGGTTGTTTAATAGTTGGTGAACACACAGGCGAACCACTATAATCCCTTGTGTTGTGGTTGAATGATTTATACTTCTGATCTTTAATTATTCTTTTGTGGGATGTATGTATGGTGGTGAATGTTGTAATCATTTAATTCAAGCATTGTGAGAATTTTGTAATAGTTTAGAATTTATTTTCTGCTATTCCTTTATCAGCTTGATATTCTATTTCTTTTAAAAGTTGTTCCAGCAAGGTTGCCCTGCCATTTTTATGGTGTATGGCTGTCCCTAGAACAATACATTTGTGATTACAATTTATTTTAATTCAGTTTGTATTTATTTCTGTATTCCTCTTCGGTTTGAGATTTGATACAAAGATCTTTCTAGAAATAAGGTTGTCCTACCATAAACTCTGGTTTTTGGTGTAAGGTTGTCCTTAGAACAACATTTGTATCAACCTCTCAAGATCTGAATTTTGAGGTTATTTTACTTTCTTGCATTGTGATTTATTTTGGCTATCATATTCTTTTTAATTCCGCTGTTATAAGTTTTATTTGGCATTGTCCTATTCACCCCCCTCTAGGACATATAGCTAGGCCTTTTCATATTGGTCATCTGAATGGTACTTTAGTGCTCTTTCATTCCTGACTGGAATCGTCGTATTCTGAGACCAGTTGGGCAACCGTAAGTGGGATCGTAGTCGTCGGTCCTGAATGTTTCCTTCAACTCCTTAGCCAATAGTAACCCTCATAACTCTCTCTTAAGAGGTCAAATTAAGATAATTTTAGGACATTGGAATGGTAACTTCTCAAGCTTCCAAATGGGACCAGAATTGCTTAATTTAGAGACCGTTCATCCCAAAAGCATGTTGGAACTCTTCGATCATCATTTTTCAATATGGATTGTTAAGATTTCTAAATTGTGTGATCCAATGGAGACGCCTATAACTCCATCCTTTGATGTCAGATTGGGTCGATTATTGGTCATCTGAATGGTACTTTAGTGCTCTTTCATTCCTGACTGGAATCGTCGTATTCTGAGACTATTTGGGCATCCGTAAGTGGGATCGCAGTCATCAGTCCTGAATGTTTCATTCAACTACTTGGCCAATAGTAACCTCCAAACTCTCTCTTAAGACGTCGAATTTAGACAATTTCAGGGCAATGGAATGGTAACCTCTCAAGCTTCCAAATGGGACCAGAATTGCTTAATTCAAAGACTATTCATCTAAAAAGTACCTTTGAACTCTTCGATCGTTATTTTTCACTATGGATTGTTAAGATTTCCAAATTTGCGATCCAATGGAGCCGCCTATAACTCTACCTTTGATGTCAGATTGGGTAGATTATTAGTCATCTAATTGGTACTTTAGTGCTCTTTCATTCCTGACTGGAATCATCATATTACGAGTCCATTTGGGCATCCGTAAGTGGGATCGCAGTCGTCAGTCCTGAATGTTTCCTTCAACTCCTTGGCCAATAGTAACCCTCATAACTCTCTCTTCAGAGGTCGAATTTATACAATTTCAGGGCATTGGAATGGTAACTTCTCAAGCTTCCAAATGGGACTAGAATTGCTTAATTCAGAGTCCGTTCATCCCAAAAGCACCTTGGAACTCTTCGATCGTCATTTTTCAATATAGATTGTTAAGATTTCTAAATTGCGCAATCCAATGGAGACGACTACAACTCCATCCTTTGTTGTCGGATTTGGTTGATTTTTGGTCATCCGAATGGTACTTTAGTCCTCTTTCATACCTGATTGGAATCGTTGTATTCAGAGACCTTTTGGGCATCCATAAGTGAGATTGCAGTCGTCGGTCCTGAATGTTTCCTTCAACTCCTTGGCCAATAGTAACCCTTATAACTCTGTCTTCAAAGGTCGAATTTAGACAATTTATGGGCCTTAGAATGGTAACTTCTCAAGCTTCCAAATGGGACCCGAATTACTTAATTTAGAGACCGTTCAAACCAAAAGCACATTGGAACTCTTAGATCGTCATTTTTCATTATGGATTGTTATGATTTCCAAATTGTGGGATCTAATAGAGACGCCTACAACTCCATCCTTTGCTGTCAGATTGGGTCGATTATTGGTCATCAGAATGGAACTTGACTGCTCTTTCATTCTTGACTGGAATCGTCGTATTCTGAGATCAGTTGGGCAACCGTAAGTGGGATCGTGGTCGTCGGTCCTGAATGTTTCCTTCAACTCCTTGGCCAATAGTAACCCTCATAACTCTCTCTTAAGAGGTCGAATTAAGATAATTTCAGGGCATTGGAATGGAACTTCTCAAGCTTCCAAATGGGACCAGAATTGCTTAATTCAAAGACCATTCATCCCAAAAGCACGTTGGAACTCTTCGATCATCATTTTTCAATATGGATTGTTAAGATTTCTAAATTGTGTGATCCAATGGAGACACCTATAACTCCATCCTTTGATGTCAGATTGGGTTGATTATTGGTCATCTGAATGGTACATTAGTGCTTTTTCATTCCTGAGTGGAATTTTTTGTATTACGAGACTATTTAGGTATCCGTAAGTGGGATCGCAGTCGTCGGTCCTGAATGTTTCCTTCAACTCCTTGGCCAATAGTAACCCTCATAATTCTCTCTTCAGAGGTCAAATTTATACAATTTCAGGGCATTGGAATGGTAACTTCTCAAGCTTCCAAATGGGACCAGAATTGCTTAATTCAGAGACCGTTCATCCCAAAAGTACCTTGGAACTCTTCGATCATCATTTTTCACTATGGATTGTTAAGATTTCCAAATTGCGCGATCCAATGGAGACGCCTATAACTCCATCCTTTGATGTCAGATTGGGTAGATTATTGGTCATCTGATTGGTACTTTAGTGCTCTTTCATTCCTGATTGGAATCGTCGTATTACGAGTCCATTTGGGCATCTGTAAGTGGGATCGCAGTCGTCGGTCCTGAATGTTTCCTTCAACTCCTTGGCCAATAGTAACCCTCATAACTCTCTCTTCAGAGGTCGAATTTAGACAATTTTAGGGCATTGGAATGGTAACTTCTCAAGCTTCCAAATGGGACTAGAATTGCTTAATTCAGAGACCGTTCATCCCAAAAGCACATTGGAACTCTTCGATCGTCATTTTTCAATATGGATTGTTAGGATTTCTAAATTGCGCGATCCAATGAAGATGACTACAACTCCATCCTTTAATGTCGGATTTAGTCGATTATTGGTCATCTGAATGGTACTTTAGTGCTCTTTCATTCCTGACTGGAATCGTCGTATTACGAGTCCATTTGTGCATCTGTAAGTTGGATAGCAGACGTCGGTCTTGAATGTTTCCTTCAACTCATTGGCCAATAGTAACCCTCATAACTCTCTCTTCAGAGGTCAAATTTATACAATTTTTTGGCATTGGAATGATAACTTCTCAAACTTCCAAATGGGACCTGAATTACTTAATTTAGAGACCGTTTATCCTAAAAGCACGTTGGAACTCCTCGATCGTCATTTTTCATTATGGATTGTTAAGATTTCCAAATTGCGGGATCCAACGAAGACGCCAACAACTCCATCCTTTGATGTTAGATTGGGTCAATTATTAGTCATCTGAATGCAACTTTAGTGATCTTTCATTCTTGACTGGTCGTCGTATTCCGAGACCGTTTGGGCATCTATAAGTTGGATCGTAGTCGTCAGTCCTGATTGTTTCTTTTAACTCCATGGCCAATAGTAACCCTCATAACTCTCTCTTAAGAGGTCGAATTTAGACAATTTTAGGGCATTGGAATTGTAACTTCTCAAGCTTCCAAATGGGACCAGAATTGCTTAATTCGGATACCATTCATCCCAAAAGCACGCTGAAACTCTTTGATCATCATTTTCAATATGGACTGTTAAGATTTCTAAATTGCGTGATCCAATTGAGACGCCTATAACTCCACCTTTTGATGTCAGATTGGGTCGATTATTGGTCAACTGAATGGTACTTTAGTGCTCTTTCATTCCTGACTGGAATCATCGTATTACGAGACCATTTGGGCATCCGTAAGTTTGATAGTAGTCGTCGGTCCTAAATGTTTCCTTCAACTCCTTGGCCAATAGTAACCCTCATAACTCTCTCTTAAAATGTCGACTTTAGACAATTTTAGGGTGTTGTAATGGTAACTTCTCAAGCTTCCAAATGGGACAAGAATTGCATAATTCAAAGACCGTTCATCCCAAAAGCACGATGGAACTCTTCGATAGTCATTTTTTTATATGGATTGTTAAAATTTCTAAATTACACGATCCAATGGAGACGCTTATAACTCCATCCTTTGATGTCAGATTGGGTCGATTATTGGTCAGTTGAATGGTACTTTAGTGGTCTTTCATTCCTGACTAGAATCGTCGTATTACGAGACCATTTGCGCATCTGTAAGTGGGATCGCAGTCGTCGGTCCTGAATGTTTCCTTCAACTCCTTGGCCCATAGGAACCATCATAACTCTCTCTTCAGAGGTCGAATTTAGACAATTTATGGGCATTAGAATGGTAACTTCTCAAACATCGAAATGGGTCTCGAATTGGTTAATTTAGAGACCGTTCATACCAAAAGCACATTGTAACTCTTCGATCGTCATTTTTCAATATGGATTGTTAAGATTTCCAAATTGCGGGATCCAACAAAGATGCCTACAACTCCATCCTTTGATGTCAGACTAGGTCGATTATTAATCATCTGAATGGTACTTTAGTGCTCTTTCATTCCTGACTAGAATCGTCATTTTTCGAGACCTTTTGGGCAACCGTAAGTGGGATCGTAGTCGTCAGTCCTAAAAGTTTCCTTCAACTCCTTGGCCAATAGTTACCCACATAACTCTCTCTTAAGAGGTCGAATTTAAACAATTTCAGGGCATTGGAATGGTAACTTCTCAAGCTTCCAAATGGGACGAGAATTGCTTAATTCAGAGTCCGTTCATCTAAAAAACACCTTGGAACTCTTCGATCGTCATATTTCTCTATGGATTATTGAGACTTCCAAATTGCGCGATCCAATTGAGACACCTATAAATCCATGCTTTGATGTCAGATTGCGTCGATTATTGGTCATCTGAATGGTACTTTAGTACTCTTTTATTCCTGACTGGAATCGTCATATTCCGAGACCATTTGGGCATCTGTAAGTGGGATCGCAGTCGTCGGTCCTGAATGTTTCCTTCAACTCCTTGGCCAATAGTAACCCTCATAACTCTCTCTTAAGAGGTCGAATTTAGACAATTTCAAGGCATTGGAATGGTAACTTCTCAAGTTTCCAAATGGGACCATAATTTCTTAATTTAGAGACCGTTCATCCCTAAAGTACCTTGGAACTCTTCGACCATCGTTTTTCACTATGGATTGTTAAGATTTCCAAATTACGTGATCCAACTGGGACGCCTATAACTCCATCCTTTGATGTCAGATTGGGTCGATTATTGGTCATCTGAATGGTACTTTAGTGCTCTTTCATTCCTGACTGGAATCGTCGTATTCCGAGACCATTTGGGCATCCGTAAGTGGGATCGCAGTCGTCGGTCCTGAATGTTTCCTTCAACTCCTTGGCCAATAGTAACCCTCATAACTCTCTCTTCAGAGGTCGAATTTAGACAATTTCAGGTCATTGGAATGGTAACTTCTCAAGCATCCAAATGGGACCAGAATTGCTTAATTCAGAGACCGTTCATCCCAAAAGCAGGTTGGAACTCTTCGATCGTCATTTTTCAATATGGATAGTTAAGATTTCCAAATTGCGCGAACCAATGGAGACGCCTATAACTCCATCCTTTGATGTCAGATTGGGTCAATTATTGGTCATCTGAATAGTACTTTAGTGCTCTTTCGTTCCTGACTGGAATCGTCGTATTCCGAGACCATTTGGGCAACCATAAGTGGGTTCGTAGTCGTCGGTCCTGAATGTTTCCTTCAACTCCTTGGCCAATAGTAACCCTCATAACTCTCTCTTAAGAGGTAGAATTTAGACAATTTCAGGGCATTGGAATGGTAACTTCTCAAGCTTCCAAATGGGACCAGAATTGCTTAATTCAGAGACCGTTCATCCCAAAAGTACCTTGGAACTCTTCGATCGTCATTTTTCACTATGGATTGTTAAGATTTCCAAATTGCGTGATCCCACAGAGACACCTATAACTCCATCCTTTGATGTCAGATTGGGTCGATTATTGGTCATCTAAATGATACTTTAGTGCTCATTCATTCCTGACTGGAATCATCGTATTCCGAAACCATTTGGGCATCCATAAGTGGGATCACAGTCGTCGGTCCTGAATGTTTCCTTCAACTCCTTGGCCAACAATAACCCTCATAACTCTCTCTTCAGAGGTCGAATTTAGATAATTTCAGGGCATTGGAATGGTAACTTCTCAAGCTTCCAAATGGGATTAGAATTGCATAATTAAGAGACCATTCATCCCAAAAGCACGTAGGAACTCTTGGATACTCATTTTTCAATATGGATTATTAAGATTTCCAAATTGCGCGATCCAATAGAGATGGCTATAACTCCATCCTTTGATGTCAGATTGGGTCAATTATTGGTCATCTGAATGGTACTTTAGTGCTCTTTCATTCCTGACTGGAATCGTCGTATTCCGAGACCATTTGGGCATCTGTAAGTTGGATCGCAGTCGTCAGTCCTAAATGTTTCCTTCAACTCCTTCACCAACAATAACCCTCATAACTCTCTCTTCATAGGTCAAATTTAGATAATTTCAGGGCATTGGAATGGTAACTTCTCAAGCTTCCAAATGGGATCAGAATTGCATAATTAAGAGACCGTTCATCCCAAAAGCACGTAGGAACTCTTCGATCGTCATTTTTCAATATGGATTATTAAGATTTCCAAATTGCGTGATCCAACAGGGACACCTATAACTCCATTCTTTGCTGTCAGATTGCATTAATTATTGTTCATCTAAATGGTTCTTTAGTTCTCTTTCATTCCTGACTGGAATCGTCGTATTCCGACACCATTTGGGCATCTGTAAGTGGGATCACGGTTGTCGGTCCTGAACGTTTCCTTCAACTCCTTGGCTAACAATAACCCTCATAAATCTCTCTTCAGAGGGCGAATTTAGATAATTTTGGGCATTGGAATGGTAAGTTCTCAAGCTTCCAAATGGGATCAGAATTACTTAATTCAGAGACTGTTCTTCCCAAAAGCAGTTGGAACTCTTCGATCGTCATTTTTCAATACGGATTATTAAGATTTCTAAATTGCGTGATCCAACAGAGATGCCTATAACTCCATCCTTTAATGTCAGATTGGGTCAATTATTGGTCATCTGAATGGTACTTTAGTGCTCTTTCATTCCTGACTAGAATTGTCATATTCCGAGACCATTTGGGTATCCGTAAGTCGGATCGCAGTCGTCGGTCCTGAATGTTTCCTTCAACTCCTTGGCCAATAATAACCCTCATTACTCTCTCTTCAGAGGTTAAATTTATTCAATTTCAGGGCATTAGATTGGTAACTTCTCAAGCATCCAAATGGGACCAGAATTGCTTAATTTAGATCCCGTTCAACCCAAAAGCACCTTGGAACTCTTCGAACGTCATTTTTCACTATAGATTGTTACGATTTTGAAATTGCCCGATCCAACAGAGACTCCTATAACTCCATGCTTTGATGTCAGATTGGGTTGATTATTGGTCATCTGAATGGTACTTTAGTGCTCTTTCATTCCTAACTGGAATCGTCGTATTACGAGACCATTTGGGCATCTGTAAGTGGGATCGCAGTCGTCGGTCCTGAATGTTTCCTTCAACTCCTTGGCCAATAGTAACCCTCATAACTCTCTCTTAAGAGGTCGAATTTAGACAATTTCAGGGCATTGGAATGGTAACTTCTCAAGCTTCCAAATGGGACCAGAATTGCTTAATTCAGAGACCATTCATCCCAAAAGCACGTTGGAACTCTTCGATCGTCATTTTTCAATATGGATTATTAAGATTTCCATATTGCACGAACCAATAGAGACGCCTATAACTCCATCCTCTGATGTCAGATTAGGTCCAATATTTGTCATCTGAATGGAACTTTAGTGCTCTTTCATTCCTGACTAGAATCGTCGTATTCCGAGACCATTTGGGCATCCGTAAATGGGATCGCAGCCGTCGATCCTGAATGTTTCCTTCAACTCCTTGGCCAACAATAACCCTCATAACTCTCTTCAGAGGTCAAATTTAGATAATTTTATGGCATTGGAATGGTAACTTCTCAAGCTTCCAAATGGGATCAGAATTGCATAATTAAGAGACCGTTCATCCCAAAAGCACGTAGGAACTCTTCGATCGTCATTTTTCAATATGGATTATTAAGATTTCCAAATTGCGCGATCCCACAGAGACGCCTATAACTCCATCCTTTGATGTTAGATTGGGTCGATTATTGGTCATCTGAATGATACTTTAGTGCTCTTTCATTCTTGACTGGAATCGCCGTATTACGAGACCATTTGGCCATCCGTAGGTGGGATCGCAGTCGTCGGTCCTGAATGTTTCCTTCAACTCCTTAGCCAATAGTAACCCTCATAACTCTCTCGCAAGAGGTCAAATTTTGACAATTTCAGGGCATTGGAATGGTAACTTCTCAAGCTTCCCAATGGGACTAGAATTGCTTAATTCAGAGACCGTTCATCCCTAAAGTACCTTGGAACTCTTTGATCATCATTTTTCACTATGGATTGTTAAGATTTCCAAATTACGCGATCCAACGGAGACCCTTATTACTCCATCATTTGATGTCAGAATGGGTCAATTATTGGTCATCTGAATGGTACATTAATGCTCATTCAGTCCTGACTGGAATTGTCGTATTCTGAGACCATTTGGGCATCCGTAAGTGGGATCGTAGTCATCGATCATGAATATTTCCTTCAACTCCTTGGCCAATAGTAACCCTCATAACTCTCTCTTAAGAGGTCGAATTTTGAAAATTTCACTGCATTGGAATGGTAACTTCTCGAGCTTCCAAATGGGACCAGAATTGCTTAATTCAGAGACCATTCATCCCAAAAGAACATTGGAACTCTTCGATCATCATTTTTCAATATGGATTGTCAAGATTTCTAAATTACGCGATCCAATGGATATGCCCATAACTCCATCCTTTGATGTCAAATTGGGTCAATTATTGGTCATCTGAATGGTACTTTAATGCTCATTCATTCCTGAATAAAATGGTCGTATTCCAAAACCATTTGGGCATCTGTAAGTGAGATCGCAGTCGTCGGTCCTGAATGTTTCCTTCAACTCCTTGGCCAATAGTAACCCTCATAACTCTCTCTTAAGAGGACGAATTTAGACAATTTTGGGGCATGGAAATGGTAACTTCTCGAGCTTCCAAATGGGACCAGAATTGCTTAATTCAGGGACCGTTTACCCCTAAAGTACCTTTGAACTCTTCGATCATCATTTTCACTATGGATTGTTACGATTCCCAAATTGCGCGATCCAACGGAGACGCCTATAACTCCATCCTTTAATGTCAGATTCGGTCAATTATTGGTCATCTGAATGGTACTTTGGTGTTCATTCAATCCGACTGGAATTGTCGTATTTCGAGGCAATTTCGGCATCTGTAAGTGGGATCACAGTCGTCGGTCCGAATGTCTCCTTTAACTCCTTGGCCAACAATAAACCTCCTAACTCTCTCTTAAGAGGTCAAATTTAGACAATTTTAGGGCATTGGATTGGTAACTTCTCAAGCTTCCAAATCGGACCAGAATTGCTTAATTCAGAGATCGTTCATCCCAAAAGTACCTTGGAACTCTTCGATCGCCATTTTTCATTATGGTTTGTTAAGATTTCCAAATTACGCGATCCATCCAAGACGCCTATAACCCCATCCTTTGATGTTAGATTGGGTTGATTATTGGTATCTGAATTATACTTTAGTACTCATTCATTCCAGACTGGAATCATCGTATTCCGAAACCATTTAGTCATCCATAAGTTGGATCACAGTCGTTGGACCTGAATGTTTCCTTCAACTCCTTGGCCAACAATAACCCTCATAACTCTCTCTTCAGAGGTGGAATTTAGACAATTTCTAGGCATTGGAATGGTAACTTCTCAAGCTTCCAAATGGGATCAGAATTGCATAAATAAGAGACCACATACATCCCAAAAGCACGTTGGAACTCTTCGATCGTCATTTTTCAATATGCATTATTAAGATTTCCATATTGCGTAATCCAACAGGGACACCTATAACTCCATCCTTTGATGTTAGATTGGGTCGATTAATGGTCATCTGAATGGTACTTTAGTGCACTTTCATTCCTGACTGGAATCGTCGTATTCCGAGACCATTTGGGCATCCGTAAGAGGGATCGCAGTCGTCGGTCCTGAATGTTTCCTTCAACTCTTTAGCCAATAGTAACCATCATAATCTCTCTTTAGTGGTCGAATTTAGACAATTTCAGGTCAATGGAATGGTAAAATCTCAATCATCCAAATGGGACCAGAATTGCTTAAGTCAGATACCGTTCATCCCAAAAGCAGGTTGGAACTCTTCGATCACCATTTTTCACTATGGATTGTTAAGATTTCCAAATTGCGCGATCCAACTGAGACACCTATAACTCCATCCTTTGTTGTCAGATTGGGTCAATTATTGGTCATCTGAATGGTACTTTAGTGTTCTTTCATTCCTGATTGGAATCGTTGTATTACGAGACCATTTGGGCATTTGTAAGTGGGATCGCAGTCGTCGGTCCTGAATGTTTTCTTCAACTCCTTGGGCAATAGTAACCCTCATAACTCTCTCTTTCGAGGTCGAATTTTGACACTTTATGGGCATTAAAATGGTAACTTCTAAAGCTTCCAAATGGGACCAAAATTCCTTAATTCAGAGACTGTTTCATCCCAAAAATACCTTGGAAATCATTAATCGTCATTTTTCACTATGGATTGTTAAGATTTCCAAATTGCACGATCCAATCGAGACGCCTATAACTCCATCCTTTGACGTCAGATTGGGTCGATTATTGGTCATTTGAATTATACTTTATGCTCATTCATTCTTGACTGGAATCGTCGAATTCCGAAACCATTTGGGCATCCATAAGTGGGTTCGTAGTCGTCCGTCCTGAATGTTTCCTTCAACTCCTTGGCCAATAGTAACCCTCATAACTCTCTCTTAAGAGGTAGAATTTAGACACTTTCAAGGCATTGGAATGGTAACTTCCCAAGCTTCCAAATGGGATCAGAATTGCATAATTAAGAGACTGTTCATCACAAAAGCACGTAGGAACTCTTCGATCGTCATTTTTCAATATGGATTATTAAGATTTCCAAATTGCATGAACCACTAGAGACGCCTATAACTCCATCCTTTGATGTCCGATTGGGTCGATTATTGGTCATCTGAATGGTACTTTAGTAATCCTTCATTCCTAACTGGAATCGTCGTATTCCGAGACCATTTCGACATCTATAAGTGGGATCGCAGTCGTCGGTCCTGAATGTTTCCATCAACTCCTTGACCAATAGTAACCCTCATAACTCTCTCTTCAGAGGTCAAATTTATACAATTTTAGGGTATTGGAATGGTAACTTCTCAAGCTTCCAAATGGAACTAGAATTGCTTAATTCAGAGTCCGTTCGTCCGAAAAGTACCTTGGAACTCTTCGATTGTCAATTTTCTCTATGGATTGTTAAGATTTCCAAACTGCGCGATCTAATAGAGTCGCATATGACTCCATGCTTCTATGCCAGATTGGGTAGATTATTGGTCATCTGATTGGTACTTTAATGCTCTTTCATTCTTGACTGGAATCATAGTATTATGAGACCATTTGGGCATCCGTAAGTAGGATCGCAGTCGTCGGTCCTGAATGTTTCCTTCAACTCCTTGGCCAATAGTAACCCTCATAACTCTCTCTTCAGAGGACGAATTTAGACAATTTATGGGCATTATAATGGTAACTCCTCAAGCTTCCAAATGGGACCAGAATTGCTTAATTCAGAAACCGCTCATCCCAAAAGCACGTTGGAACTCCTCGATCGTCATTTCTCAATATGGAATGTTAAGATTTCCAAATTGCAGGATCCAACAAAGAGGCCTACAACTCCATCCTTTGATGTTAGATTGGCTCGATTATTGGTCATCTAAATGGTACTTTATTGCTCTTTCATTCCTAACTAGAATCGTCGTATTCCGAGACCATTTGGGCAACCGTAAGTCGGATCGTAGTCGTCAGTCCTGAATGTTTCCTTTAACTCCTTGGCCAATAGTAACCCTCATAACTCTCTCTTAAGAAGTCGAATTTAGACAATTTCAGGGCATTGGAATGGTAACTTCTCAAGCTTCCAAATGGGACTAGATTTGCTTCATTCAGAGACCGTTCATGCCAAAAGCACGTTGGAACTCTTCGATCGTCATTTTCCAATACGGATTGTTAAGATTTTTAAATTGTGTGATTCAATGGAGATGCCTATAATTCCATTTTTTGATGTGAGATTGGCTCGATTATTGGTCATCTGAATGGTACTTTAATGCTCATTGATTCCTGACTGGAATCGTCATATTCCGAAAGCATTTGGGCATCTGTAAGTGGGATTGCAGTCGTCGGTCCTGAATGTTTCCTTCAACTCCTTGGCCAATAGTAACCCTCATAACTCTCTTAAGAGGTCAAATTTAGATAATTTCAGGGAATTGGAATGGTAACTTCTCAAGCTTCCAAATGGGATCAGAATTGCATAATTAAGAGACCGTTCATCCCAAAAGCACGTAGGAACTCTTCGATCGTCATTTTTCAATATGGATTATTAAGATTTCCAAATTGCACGATCCAATAGAGACGCCTATAACTCCATCCTTTGATGTCAGATTGGGTCAATTATTGGTCATCTGAATGGTACTTTAGTGCTCTTTCATTCCTGACTGGAATCGTCGTATTACGAGACCATTTGGGCATCCATAAGTGGGATCGCAGTCGTCGGTCCTGAATGTTTCCTTCAACTCCTTGGCCAATAGTAACCCTCATAACTCTCTCTTCAGAGGTCGAATTTATACAATTTCAGTGCATTGGAATGGAAACTTCTAAAGCTTCCAAATGGGACTAGAATTGCTTAATTTTGAGACCGTTCACCCCAAAAGTACCTTCGAACTTTTCGATTGTCATTTTCAATATGGATTTTTAAGATTTCTAAATTGCGTGATCCAACGGAGATGCCTATAACTCTATCCTTTGATGTTAGATTGGGTCAATTATTGGTCATCGGAACGATACTTTAGGGTTCATTCATTCTTGATTGGAATCGTCGTATTTCGAAACCGTTTGGGCATCCATAGTTGGGATCACAGTCGTCAGTCCTGAATGTTTCCTTCAACTCCTTGGCCAATAGTAAGCCTCACACTCTCCCTTAAGAGGTAGAATATAGACAATTTATGGGCATTATAATGGTAACTCCTCAAGCTTCCAAATGGGACCAGAATTGCTTAATTCAGAAACCGCTCATCCCAAAAGCACGTTGGAACTCCTCGATCGTCATTTCTCAATATGGATTGTTAAGATTTTCAATTTGCACGATCCAACGGAGACGCCTATAACTCCATGCTTTGATGTCTGATTGGGTCGATTATTGGTCATTTGAATGAACTTTAGGGCTCTTTCATTCCTGACTGGTATCTTCGTATTCTGAGACCATTTGGGCATCCGTAAGTGGGATCACAGTCGTCGGTCCTGAATGTTTCCTTCAACTCCTTGGCCAACAATAACCCTCATAACTCTCTCTTCAGAGGTCGAATTTAGATAATTTCAGGGCATTGGAATGGTAACTTCTCAAGCTTCCAAATGGGATCAGAATTGCATAATTAAGAGACCGTTCATCCCAAAAGCACGTAGGAACTCTTCGATCATCATTTTTCAATATGGATTATTAAGATTTCCAAATTGCGCGATCCAACAGAGACGCCTATAACTCCATCCTTTGATGTCAGATTGGGTCAATTATTGGTCATCTGAATGGTACTTTAGTGCTCTTTCATTCCTGACTGGAATCGTCATATTCCGAGACCATTTGGGCATCTGTAAGTGGGATCGCAGTCGTCGGTCCTGAATGTTTCCTTCAACTCCTTGGCCAATAGTAACCCTCATAACTCTCTCTTCAGAGGTCGAATTTATACAATTTCAGGGCATTGGAATGGTAACTTCTCAAGCTTCCAAATGGGACCAGAATTGCTTAATTCAGAGACCGTTCATCCCAAAAGCACCTTGGAACTCTTCGATCGTCATTTTTCACTATGGATTGTTAAGATTTCTAGACTGATCGATCCAACGGAGACGCCAATAACTCTATCCTTTGATGTCAGATTGGCTCAAATATTGGTCATCTGAATGATACTTTAGTGTTCATTCATTCCTGACAGGAATCGTCGTATGCCGAAACCGATTGGGCATCCATTGGTGGGATCACAGTCGTCGGTCCTGAATGTTTCGTTCAACCCCATAGCCAATAATAATCATCATAACTCTCTCTTCAGAGGTCGAATTTAGACAATTTCAGGTCATTAGAATGGTAACTTCTCAAGCATCCAAATGGGACCAGAATTGCTTAATTCAGAGACCGTTCATCCCAAAAGCAGGTTGGAACTCTTCGATCGTCATTTTTCAATATGGATAGTTAAGATTTCCAAATTACGCGATCCAATGGAGACGCCTATAACTCCATCCTTTGATGTCAGATTGGGTCAATTATTGGTCATCTGAATGGTACTTTAGTGCTCTTTCATTCCTGACTGGAATCGTCGTATTACGAGACCATTTGGGCATCCGTAAGTGGGATCGCAGTCGTCGGTCCTGAATGTTTCCTTCAACTCCTTGGCCAATAGTAACCCTCATAACTCTCTCTTCAGAGGTCAAATTTAGACAATTTATGGGCATTAGAATGGTAACTTCTCAAGCTTCCAAATGGGACCCAAATTGCTTAATTCAGAGACCATTCATCCCAAAAGCACGTTGGAACTCTTCGATCGTCATTTTTCAATATGGATTGTTGAGATTTCCAAATTACAGGATCTAGCAAAGACTCCTACAACTCCATCCTGTGGTGTTAGATTGGGTCGATTATTGGTCATCTAAATGGTACTTTAGTGCTCTTTCATTCCTGACTGGAATCGTCGTATTACGAGACCATTTGGGCATCCGTAAGTGGGATCGCAGTCGTCGGTCCTGAATGTTTCCTTCAACTCCTTGGCCAATAGTAACCCTCATAACTCTCTCTTTAGAGGTCGAATTTAGATAATTTATGGGCATTAGAATGGTAACTTCTCAAGCTTCCAAATGGGACCAGAATTGCTTAATTCAGAGACCGTTCATCCCAAAAGCACATTGGAACTCTTCGATCATCATTTTTCAATATGGATTGTTAAGATTTCCAAATTGCGCGATCCAACGGAGACGCCTATAACTCCATCCTTTGATGTCAGATTGGGACAATTATTGGTCATCTAAATGGTACTATAGTGCTATTTCATTCCTGACTGGAATCGTCGTATTACGAGACCATTTGGGCTTCCGTAAGTAGATTGCAGTCGTCGTCCTGAATGTTTCCTTCAACTCCTTGGCCAATAGTAACCCTCATAACTCTCTCCTAAGAGGTCGAATTTAGATAATTTCAGGGCATTGGAATGGTAACTTCTCAAGCTTCCAAATGGGACCAAAATTTCTTAATTCAGAGACCGTTCATCCCAATAGCACGTTGGAACTCTTCGATTGTCATTTTTCAATATGGATTGTTAAGATTTCTAAATTGCGCGATCCAATGTGGTCACCTATAACTCCATCCTTTGATGTCAGATAGGGTCGATTATTGGTCATCTGAATGGTACTTTAATGCTCATTCATTCCTGACTGGAATCGTCGTATTCAGAAACAATTTAGGCATTTGTAAGTGGGATCGCAGTCGTCGGTCCTGAATGTTTCCTTCAACTCCTTAGCCAATAGTAACCCTCATAACTCTCTCGCAAGAGGTCAAATTTAGACAATTTCGGGGCATTGGGATAGTAACTTCTCAAGCTTCCAAATGTGACCAGAATTGCTTAATATAGAGACCGTTCATCCCAAAAGTACCTTGGAACTCTTTGATCATCATTTTTCACTATGGATTGTTAAGATTTCCAAATTGCGCGATCCAACGGAGACCCCTATAACTCCATCATTTGATGTCAGAATGGGTCAATTATTGGTCATCTGAATGGTACTTTAGTGCTCATTCATTCCTGACTGGAATTGTCGTATTCCGAGACCATTTGGGCATCCGTAAGTGGGATCACAGTCGTCGGTCCTGAATGTTTCCTTCAACTCCTTGGCAAACAATAACCCTCATAACTCTCTCTTCATAGGTCGAATTTAGATAATTTCAGGGCATTGGAATGGTAACTTCTCAAGCTTCCAAATGGGATCATAATTGCATAAATAAGAGACCGTTCATCCCAAAAGCACGTAGGAACTCTTCGATCGTCATTTTTCAATATGGATTATTAAGATTTCCAAATTGCGCGATCCAACAGAGACGCCTATAACTCCATCCTTTGATGTCAGATTGGGTCAATTATTGGTCATCTGAATGGTACTTTAGTGCTCTTTCATTCCTGACTGGAATCGTCGTATTCCGAGACCATTTGGGCATCCGTAAGTGGGATCGCAGTCGTCGGTCCTGAATGTTTCCTTCAACTCCTTGGCCAATAGTAACCATCATAACTCTCTCTTCAGAGGTTGAATTTATACAATTTCAGCGCATTGGAATGGTAACTTCTAAAGCTTCCAAATGGGACCAGAATTACTTAATTCAGAGACCGTTCATCCCAAAAGTACCTTGGAACTCTTCGATCATCATTTTTCACTATGGATTTTTAAGATTTCCAAATTGCACGATCCAACGGAGACGCCTATAACTCCATCCTTTGATGTCAAATTGGGTTGATTACTGGTGATCTGAATGAGACTTTAGTGCTCATTCATTCCTGACTAGAATCAACATATTCCGAAACCGTTTGGGCATCCATAAGTGGGATCACAGTCGTCGGTCCTGAATGTTTCCTTCAACTCCTTGGCCAACAATAACCCTCATAACTCTCTCTTCAGAGGTCGAATTTAGATAATTTCAGGGCATTGGAATGGTAACTTCTCAAGCTTCCAAATGGGATCATAATTGCATAAATAAGAGACCGTTCATCCCAAAAGCACGTTGGAACTCTTCGATCGTCATTATTCAATATGGATTATTAAGATTTCCATATTGCGCGATCCAACAGAGACGCCTATAACTCCATCCTTTGATGTCAGATTGGGTCGATCATTGGTCATCTGAATGGTACTTTAGTGCTCTTTCTTTCCTGACTGGAATCGTCGTATTCCGAGACCATTTGGGCATCCGTAAGAGGGATCACAGTCGTCGGTCCTGAATGTTTCCTTCAACTCCTTGGCCAATAGTAACCATCATAACTCTCTCTTCAGAGGTCGAATTTAGACAATTTCAGGTCATTGGAATGGTAACTTCTCAATCATCCAAATGGGACCAGAATTGCTTAAGTCAGAGACCGTTCATCCCAAAAGCAGGTTGAAACTCTTCGATCGTCATTTTTCAATATGGATAGTTAAGATTTCCAAATTGCGCGAACCAATGGAGACGCCTATAACTCCATCCTTTGATGTCAGATTGGGTCAATTATTGGTCATCTGAATGGTACTTTAGTGCTCTTTTGTTCTTTTGTTCATTCATTCCTGACTGGAATCGTCGTATTCCGAAACCATTTGGGCATCCATAAGTGGGATCACAGTTGTCGGTCCTTTATATTTCTTTCAACTCCTTAGCCAACAATTACCCTCATAACTCTCTTTTCAGAGGTCGAATTTATATAATTTCAGGGAATTGGAATGGTAACTTCTCAAGCTTCCAAATGGGATCAGAATTGCATAATTAAGAGACCGTTCATCCCAAAAGCACGTAGGAACTCTTCGATCGTCATTTTTCAATATGGATTATTAAGATTTCCAAATTGTGCGATCCGACAGAGACGCCTATAACTCCATCCTTTGATGTCAGATTGGGTCAATTATTGGTCATCTGAATGGTACATTAGTGTTCTTTCATTCCTGACTAGAATCGTCGTATTCCGAGACCATTTGAGCATCCGTAAGGGGGATCGCAGTTGTCGGTCCAGAATGTTTCCTTCAACTCCTTGGCCAATAGTAACCATCATAACTCTCTCTTTAGAGGTCGAATTGAGACAATTTCAGGTCATTAGAATGGTAACTTCTCAATCAACCAGATGGGACCAGAATTGCTGAAGTCAGAGACTGTTCATCCCAAAAGCAAGTTAGAACTCTTCGATCATCATTCTTCAATATGGATAGTTATGATTTCCAAATTGCAGGAACCAATGGAGATGCCTATAACTCCATCCTTTGATGTCAGATTTCCAAATTAGTTCTCTTTCATTCCTAGCTAGAATCGTCGTATTACGAGATCATTTGGGCAACCGTAAGTGGGTTCGTAGTCGTCGGTCCTGAATGTTTCCTTCAACTCCTTGGCCAATAGTAACCCTCATAACTCTCTCTTAAGAGGTAGAATTTAGACAATTTCAGGGCATTGGAATGGTAACTTCTCAAGCTTCCAAATGGGACCAGAATTGCTTAATTTAGAGACCGTTCATCCCAAAAGTACCTTGGAACTCTTCGATCGTCATTTTTCACTATGGATTGTTAAGATTTCCAAATTGCACGATCCAACGGAGACGCCTATAACTCCATCCTTTAATGTCAGATTGGGTCGATTATTGGTCATCTGAATGATACTTTAGTGCTCATTCATTCCTGACTGGAATCGTCGTATTCTGAAACCATTTGGGCATCCATAAGTGGGATCACAGTCGTCGGTCCTGAATGTTTCCTTCAACTCCTTGGCCAATAGTAACCATCATAACTCTCTCTTCAGAGGTCGAATTTATACAATTTCAGCGCATTGGAATGGTAACTTCTAAAGCTTCCAAATGGGACTAGAATTACTTAATTCAGAGACCGTTCATCCCAAAAGTACCTTGGAACTCTTCGATCGTCATTTTTCACTATGGATTTTTAAGATTTCCAAATTGCGCAATCCAACAAAGACACCTATAACTCCATCCTTTGATGTCAGATTGGGTCGATTATTGGTGATCTGAATGAGACTTTAGTGCTCATTCATTCCTGACTGGAATCGTCGTATTCTGAAACCGTTTGGGCATCCATAAGTGGGATCACAGTCGTCGGTCCTGAATGTTTCCTTCAACTCCTTGGCCAACAATAACCCTCATAACTCTCTCTTCAGAGGTCGAATTTAGATAATTTCAGGGCATTAGAATGGTTACTTCTCAAGGTTCCAAATGGGATCAGACTTGCATAATTAAGAGACCATTCATCCCAAAAGCACGTAGGAACTCTTGGATACTCATTTTTCAATATGGATTATTAAGAGTTCCAAATTACGCGATCCAACAGAGATGCCCATAACCCCATCCTTTGATGTCAGATTGGGTCAATTATTGGTCATCTGAATGGTACTTTAGTGCTCTTTCATTCCTGACTGGAATCATCGTATTATGAGACCATTTGGGCATCCGTAAGTGGGAACACAGTCGTCGGTCCTTAATGTTTCCTTCAACTCCTTGGTCATTAGTAACCCTCATTACTCTCTCTTCGAAGGTCGAATTTAGACAACTTATGGGCATTAGAATGGTTACTTCTCAAGCTTCCAAATGGCACCTGAATTGCGTAATTCAGAGACCGTTCATACCAAAAGCACGTTGGAACTCTTCGATCGTCATTTTTCAATATGGATGTTTAAGATTTCCAAATTACGGGATCCCCCAGAGACGCTTACAACTCCATCCTTTGATGTCAGATTGGGTCGATTATTGGTCATTTGAATGGTAATTTGGTGCTCTTTCATTCATGGCTGGAATCATCGTCTTCCGAGACCATTTGGGCAACCATAAGTGGGATCGTAGTCGTTAGTCCTAAATATTTCCTTCAACTCCTTGGCTAATAGTAACCCTCATAACTCTCTCTTCAGAGGTCAAATTTATACAATTTCAGGGCATTGGATTGGTAACTTCTCAAGCTTCCAAATGGGACCAGAATTGCTTAATTCAGAGACTGTTCATCCTAAAAGCACCTTAGAACTCTTCGAACATCATTTTTCACTATGGATTGTTAAGATTTCCAAATTACGCTATCCAACAGAGACGCCTTTAACTCCATGCTTTGATGTCAGATTAGGTTGATTATCGGTCATCTGAATGTTACTTTAGTGCTCTTTCATTCCTAACTGGAATCGTCGTATTCCGAGACCATTTGGGCATCTGTAAGTGGGATCGCAGTCGTCAGTCCTGTATGTTTCCTTCAACTCCTTGGCCAATAGTAACTCGCATAACTCTCTCTTAAGAGGTCAGATTTAGACAATTTCAGGGTGTTAGAATGGTAACTTCTCAAGCTTCCAAATAGGACTAGAATTGCTTAATTCAGAGATCGTTCATCAGAAAAGCACGTTGGAACTCTTCGATCGTCATTTTTTGATATGGATTGTTAAGATTTCTAAATTACGCGATTCAATGGAGTCGCCTATAACTCCATCCTTTGATGTCAGATTGGGTCAATTATTGGTCATCTGAATGGTACTTTAGTGCTCTTTCATTCCTGACTGGAATCGTCGTATTCCGAGACCATTTGGGCATCTGTAAGTGGGATCGCAGTCGTCAGTCCTGAATGTTTCCTTCAACTCCTTGGCCAATAGTAACCCTCATAACTCTCTCTTCAGAGGTCGAATTTATACAATTTCAGGGCATTGGAATGGTTACTTCTCAAGCTTCCAAATGGGACCAGAATTGCTTAATTCAGAGACCGTTCATCCCAAAAGCACCTTGGAACTCTTCGATCGTCATTTTTCACTATGGATTGTTAAGATTTCCAAATTGCGTGATCCAACGGAGACGCCTATAACTCCATCCTTTGATGTCAGATTGGGTTGATTATTGGTCATCTGAATGGTACTTTAGTGCTCTTTCATTCCTGAGTGGAATCGACATATTACGAGTCCATTCGGGCATCCGTAAGTGGGATCACAATCGTCGGTCCTAAATGTTTCCTTCAACTCCTTGGCCAATAGTAACCCTTATAACTCTCTCTTCAGAGGTCGAATTTAGACAATTTCAAAGCATTGGATTGGTAACTTCTCAAGCTTCCAAATGGGACTAGAATTGCATAATTCAGAGACCGTTCATCCCCAAAGCACGTTGGAACTCTTCGACCGCCAGTTTTCAATATGGATTGTTAAGATTGCTAAATTGCACGATCCAAAGGAGTCGTATGTAACTCCATCCTTTGATGTCAGATTAGGTTGATTATTGGTCATCTGAATGATAATTTAGTGCTCTTTCATTCCTGATTGGAATCGTTGTATTACGAGACCATTTAGGTATCTGTAAGTGGGATCGCAGTCGTCAGTCCTGAATGTTTCCTTCAACTCCTTGGCCAATAGTAACCCTAATAACTCTCTCTTCAGAGGTCGAATTTATACAATTTCAGGGCATTGGAATGGTACCTTCTCAAGCTTCCAAATGGGACCAGAATTTCTTAATACAGGGACCGTACATCCTAAAAGCACCTTGGAACTCTTCGATCGTCATTTTTCACAATCGATTGTTAAGATTTCCAAATTGGGCGATCCAACGGAGATGCTCATAACTCCATCCTTTGATGTAGATTAATTCGAATTTTGGTCATCTGAAAGGTACTTTAGTGCTCTTTCATTCCTGATTGGAATCGTCATGTTACGAGACCATTTGGGCATCCATAAGTGGGATCGAAGTCGTCGGTCCTGAATGTTTCCTTCAACTCCTTGGCCATTAGTAATCCTCTTAACTCTCTCTTCAGAGGTCGAATTTAGAGAATTTAGGGACATTAGAATGGTAACTTCTCAAGCTTCTAAATGCGACACGAATTGCCTAATTCAGAGACCGTTCATCCCAAAAGCACGTTGGAACTCTTCGAACGTTATTTTTAAATATAGATTGTAACGATTTCAGAATTGCGAGATCCAACAGAGACGCTTACAACTCCATCCTTTGAAGTCAGATTGGGTCGATTATTGGTCATGTAAATGGTACTTTATTACTGTCACATTCCCGATTGGAATCGTCGTATTCCGAGACCATTTGGGCAATCGTAAGTGGGATCGTA
The DNA here is from genome assembly GCF_029962835.1 of Magnolia sinica. NCBI lineage: Eukaryota > Viridiplantae > Streptophyta > Magnoliopsida > Magnoliales > Magnoliaceae > Magnolia > Magnolia sinica. The sequence continues at coordinate 50,109,902 of NC_080580.1, forward strand.
GTCGTCAGTTCATAATGTTTCCTTCAACTCCTTGGCCAATAATAACCCTCATAACTCTCTCTTAAGAGGTCAAATTTAGACAATTTCAGGGCATTAGAATGGTAACTTCTCAAGCTTCCAAATGGGACCAGATTTGCTTCATTCAGAGATCATTCATGCCAAAAGCACGTTGGAACTCTTCGATCATCATTTTTCAATATGGATTATTAAGATTTCTAAATTGCACGATCCAATGGAGATGCCTATAACTCTATCCTTTGACGTTAGCTGGGTTGATTATTGGTCATCTGAATGGTACTTTAAAGCTCATTCATTCCTGACTGGAATCGTCATATTCTGAAACCATTTGGGCATCTGTAAGTGGGATCGCAGTCGTCGGTCCTGAATGTTTCCTTCAACTCCTTGGCCAATAGTAACCCTCATAACTCTCTCTTAAGAGGTCGAATTTAGACAATTTTAGGGCATTGGAATGGTAACTTCTCAAGCTTCCAAATGGGACCAGAATTGCTTAATTCAGAGACCGTTCATCCCAAAAGTACCTTGGAACTCTTCGATCGTCATTTTTCACTATGGATTGTTAAGATTTCCAAATTGCACGATCCAACGGAGACGCCTATAACTCCATCCTTTGATGTCAGATTGGGTCGATTATTGGTCATCTGAATGGTACTTTAGTGCTCTTTCATTCCTGACTGGAATCGTCGTATTACGAGACCATTTGGGCATCCGTAAGTGGGATCGCAGTCGTCGGTCCTAAATGTTTCCTTCAACTCCTTGGCCAATAGTAACCCTCATAACTCTCTCTTCAGAGGTCGAATTTAGACAATTTATGGGCATTAGAATGGTAACTTCTCAAGCTTCCAAATGGGACCAGAATTGCTTAATTCAGAGACCGTTCATCCCAAAAGCACCTTGGAACTCTTCGATCGTCATTTTTCAATATGGATTGTTAAGATTTCCAAATTGCACGATCCAACAGAGATGCCTATAACTCCATCCTTTGATGTCAGATTGGGTCAATTATTGGTCATCTGAATGGTACTTTAGTGCTCTTTCATTCTTGAGTGGAATCGCCGTTTTACGAGTCCATTTGGGCATCCGTAAGTGGGATTGTAGTCGTCGGGCTTGAATGTTTCCTTCAACTCCTTGGCCAATAGTAAACCTCATAACTCTCTCTTTAGTGGTTGAATTTAAAAACTTTATGAGCATTAGAATGGTAACTTCTCAAGCTTACAAATGGGACCCGAATTGCTTAATTCAGAGACCGTTCATCCCAAAAGCACATTGGAACTCTTCGATCGTCATTTTTCAATATGGAATGTTAAGATTTCCAAATTGCGGGATCCAACAAAGACACTTACAACTCCATCCTTTAATGTCAGATTGGGTCGATTATTGGTCATCTAAATGGTACTTTAGTGCTCTTTCATTCCTGACTGGAATCATCGTATTCCGAGACCATTTGGGCATCTGTAAGTGGGATCGCAGTCGTCGGTCCTGAATGTTTCCTTCAACTCCTTGGCCAATAGTAACCCTCATAATTCTCTCTTCAGAGGTCAAATTTAGACAATTTCAGGGCATTGGAATGGTAACTTCTCAAGCTTCCAAATGGGACCAGAATTGCTTAATTCAGAGACCGTTCATCCCAAAAGCACGTTGGAACTCTTCGATCGTCATTTTTCAATATGGATTGTTAAGATTTCTAAATTGCGCGATCCAATGGAGTCGCCTATAACTCCATCCTTTGATGTCAGATTGGGTCAATTATTGGTCATCTGAATGGTACTTTAATGCTCATTCATTCCTGACTGGAATCGTCGTATTCTGAAACCATTTGTGCAACTGTAAGTGGGATCGCAATCGTCGGTCCTGATTGTTTCCTTCAACTCCTTGGCCATTAGTAACCCTCATAACTCTCTCTTAAGAGGTCAAATTTAGACAATTTCAGGGCATTGGAATGGAAACTTCTCAAGCATCCAAATGGGACCAGAATTGCTTAATTCAGAGACCGTTCATCCCAATAGCAGATTGGAACTCTTCGATCGTCATTTTTCAATATGGATAGTTAAGATTTCTAAATGGCGCGATCCAACAGAGATGCCTATAACTCCATCCTTTGATGTCAGATTGGGTCAATTATTGGTCATTTGAATGGTACTTTAGTGCTCTTTCATTCCTGACTGGAATAGCCGTTTTACGAGTCCATTTGGGCATCCATAAGTGGGATCGCAGTCGTCAGTCCTGAATGTTTCCTTCAACTCCTTGGCCAATAGTAACCCTCATAACTCTCTCTTCTGAGGTCGAATTTATACAATTTCAAGACATTGGATTGGTAACTTCTCAAGCTTCCAAGTGGGACCAAAATTGCTTAATTCAGAGATCGTTCATCCTAAAAGCACGTTGGAACTATTCGATCGCCAGTTTTTAATATGGATTGTTAAGATTTCTAAATTGCGCGATCCAATGGAGATGCATATAACTCCATCCTTTGATGTCAGATTGGGTCGATTATTGGTCATCTGAATGGTACTTTAGTGCTCTTTCATGCCTGACTGGAATTGCCGTATTCTGAGACCATTTGGGCATCTGTGAGTGGGATCGCCGTCGTCGGTCCTGAATGTTTCCTTCAACTCGTTGGCCAATAATCACCCTCATAACTCTCTCTTAAGAGGTCGAATTTAGACAATTTTTGGGCATTAGAATGGTAACTTCTCAAGCTTTCAAATGGGACACGAATTGCTTAATTCAGAGACCGTTCATCCTAATAGCATGTTAGAACTCTTCGATCGTCATTTTGGAATATGGAATGTTAAGATATCCAAATTGCAAGAACCAACAGAGATGGCTACAACTCCATCCTTTGATGTCAGATTGGGTCGATTATTGGTCATATGAATGGTACTTTAGTACTTTTTCATTCCTGACAGGAATCGTTATATTCCGAGACCATTTGGGAGATATGACTCATTTCCCAAAAACCCAAGTGTTAACCTTAAAAGATGAATTCCTTCAACTCCTTGGACCGTAATCCCATAACTCATGTTAGAACGAGGTCGAATTTTGACAATATATGGCAGTACAGTGTGAATGTAATGATTCATTCCAGAATGGTAATGATTATTCATTCGGCAATAATTAACCGTGTCATCAAAAGCATGATAATCTGAGTCAATATCATCATCGAATGACTGGTCATAAGCGCAACATTCAGCGTAATCGCAGGGCAGAGTGATCCAAGTCATCGAAATATGCCATGTATGCATGATTAGCCAAGTCATTATTAATCCATTTACAACTAGCCAATTTAGGTAAGCACATGGCCCAGCGTAGGCCGACGGCTTGGGCATAGTGTCCCATTGCCACCATCCCCAGCCCATGAGACTACCACCTTAGGATGTTTAATGGAACCCCATCGACTAGTGACGAATCACATTACAATATATGGGGCTTACCATCGCATGGTTGCACAGAATAAAACATCGAACCCATATAGGAAAATACTAGAACAAAGCCACATAGGGTGATATCAAAGTAGGCCACATAGGGCCGATATCAAAACCATACGATAAAGACCATCCTTAAAAACCATTGGGCACAACAACCCTAGATGGTAGGCCCACATCAAGGGTCTATCTAGACCACCGCTCAATAACTACCAAGTCGAAGGTCCATTACGATCACAACTTGTCAAGTTACATCCCAAGTATGGGTGTACATTCATATGTGGGAATTTCCCACTAATGTACCAGTTTAAGTTCCATAAGCAATCCACAAGCATGAACAGTTATACAGGATAATCATAAAGCATATAATACAACAATTCAATTTTCACTAGCTAACACATGTGATTATAAAGAGAGATATTAATTATGAATTTAAATAACAATTATAACTTAAGCTAATGAGAAGATGGAAAGCTCAAAGGGAAGAATCATCACCTTATTTGTCGACTTGCCTTCTAGTGTCATTAGGAAGTGCGCATGCCCTTAGACTTGGACCCTACCACAGATTATGAATTTGTATGGTTAAATCAAGGTTCTACAAAACTATCTATGGTCTAGATTATAACCTAGGGTTTAGATTACTTAGGTTTAGGGTTTCGCCCTGGAGTCCAAGTCTAGGCTTAGATCTAGGATTTAATGATGACAATATTCATTAACATCAATGTTACAATTAATATTAGCTCACATATTAATGATAACCATTATTATGATAATAATAATTACTATGATATTTTATTAAGGATAATATTTAAGAGAACAAAACACTACTATTCGACAATTACAATTTTGTTTACAATAGTTAGTTTTAACTTAAATAACCCACAATGTCTAATCATATCTAATATTAGCAACCCTAATAACCAAAGAGGCGACAATTATTACCATATCAAGACGTGGCTATAAATGGTCAATCATGCCCACGTTTAAAATCATTATGATGCTGATAGATGTTATGGTCTACTATTAATGGTTGGTCCAGTGATACGTCTACCTGCATGTACCACAATGTAATATAAAATCTTTAAATTTACGGGGTCTTAGGAGCAACATCCAGACCGTTCAAAAGGTTGGTCTCAGCATGAAAAACACATGATAGAAGAATCAAGCTCATCCAGACTTTGGCCACACCATTCGAAACCATGGACAGTCGTCCATTTAATCAACATACATGTGGATATTGAAAAATCAGGTGGGCCACATATGTACATCAGATCCACCCCATCCACGAGGTGGGTTCTTCGACGGTAGGTGGGCGCAGCAGAAACTCAGGTGGGCCTCCTCATGCATGGCTAGAAAAATAGGGCCGAGGAGAAGGTGGCTGGGACCCAGCAATAGCGTGCGTCCACAAACAGGCTGGGCTGGACTGATCCGGCCCAGCAGTTGTTGTCTCAACAGCGGTCCAAATGTGGCCCACAACATTGCTTGGTGTGGCCCGTTGAAATCTATGGTGTGGTCCACTGAGCATGCAGCTCGGTCGCACCCAGCTCAACTCTCTTTCCCTCCCTTCTTCTCTCTTTCTTTTTATTTCTTAAGGGTCCAGGGGTTTTTGGACTTACCTTAGGTGTAGTCCGACTCAACAGACTTAGTAGCTCGGTGCGGCACGACCCGGTTCAAGTTTTGGTGCAGAGCAGCGAGTTGGTGAAACTGGATGGACGTGCAGCCAACCCTGCTCTCTCTCTCTCTCTCTCTCTCTCTCTTTTCTCTCTGTTTTTTCTCTCTCAGTCTCCCTCTTTTCTTTCGTTCTTATCTGCTGGCCGTCTAGCAGTGCTAACTGCGGACGGGGCTTGAGCAACGGGTCAAGTTGAGATGGTGCGGTGCAACAGTCGCACCACTCCATCTTCCTCTTTCTCCTTTCTTCCATCTTCTCTCTCTCTTTTCCAGTCAAAAATGTCCCATTGAGGACGCCAATCCGGTCAGATTCGACTCGGTTTGGGTTGCCGGGTGCGGTGGATCGGTGAGGAAGAAGATGACGCCATTAATGGCAGATCTCGAATGGAGGCTTCTTCCTCCGATCTGACGGCATGGGATGGTTCATATGAACCCTGGGAAGCTTATAGATAAGCTCGTTTGAAGCTTTAGGATGATTTGGGTGGTGGGTTCGCTGGTGGAAAGGAAACGGTCGGTTTTTGGCTTGTGGCTGCGAAAATGGAGGATGAGTTACTGTTCCTCATCCGCACGCCTTATACGCTTGCCCTAATCCCTCTTAAATCGTCGGATCAGTAGCGAGTGGCCAGGATCTCCTCTGGCTGAAACTGCCTCCAAAACAGTGGGCGGAATGGAGACCGGTCGTGGTCTAGATGGACCATTTCTATTTCCGAAAATGGGTGTGTTTGCAGCCTGATTTGAGGTTGACATCATGTGCACATGCGTGCAATCCAACGGTGGATAGACCATGGTTTTGTTCATCTTTGGGTCCTCTACAATATGGACGGTTCTGATCATCCAACCAATGGCCGATGGTGGGCCGTCTCACGTTAAAAACGAACGAACATCCGTCCGTGATAGAAGCCCGAGCGAGAGAGAGAATCCTCTCCTCTTGAGGAAAGAGCGGGTCAGCAGTGTTTGACTGAGCCCCTTGGTTCAGTGCACAGCGGGCGCACAAACCTCCCATGCACTCACGACTCGAAGTGGAGTCCACCGCGATGTTTGTGGAAAATCCACTCCATTCATTCCACTTGGTGGGCCCTAGTATGGGTTTTTAACCTAAACTCAGGTGGGTACAATGCCCAGGTGAGCCATACATGCCGATTTTTCCTCTAAATTGGTGTTTTCATTGATCTGACGGTCAGATTATCCCAAAGTTGGACGTCAACGGTTAAAAGGTCTTAATAGGCCATTTGTAAGGCTTTTGTCATATATTACTAACTGATACTAATATTAATATATTTTTTATTATTTTTGTATCTTACCTATAATTACAATATTTAAAATCTCATACATATATATAAATATAATTTTAATATTAACATACCACTAATTACATGCTGCTGTTCACACATTCATTAATATACATAATTCTTAATATAAAATATCATATTTAATTAAAACTATATTTGTATTTAATAATATTGTTAAATATAAGATTTCATTAAAATATCTAATGATTTTTGTATACATATAAAAGATATTTAATACTACCTTAATACTTATAATTCAACTATATATTGTAAAACCATTATTCATTATGTTTATTTAATACAACATTACTTTCATAATATTTTATATACGTTAGTTATATACATATCACTCTACTACAACACCTTTTCATACATTATTTATATGATAAATAAATTACCAAATACATCCATAATTCTTTTGATCCACATTTGTGTAAAATTTATAATATAACAAATAGATAAGATAATATACTTAGTATATTTCATTTGACTACTAGGTGGTTTGATATGTAGATGGGGATCACCTTCGACGGTCAGATTTAAACTAGGATGCACGTGAATATTCACTAAGCTAGGTTTGCATTTATCTTAAATCTTGGTTATACGGTAACACCCGAGTACTGGAAAGTACGGGGTGTTACAAATAGTAACCCTTAAAAATATCTATGAAGAGGTCAAATTTAGACAATTTCAGGGCATTGGAATGGTAACTTCTCAAGCTTCCAAATGGGACCAGAATTGCATAATTCAGTGACCGTTCATCCCAAAAGTACCATGGAACTCTTCGATCTTCATTTTTCACTAAGGATTGTTAAGATTTCCAAATTGCACGATCCAATGGAGACGCCTATAACTCCATCCTTTGATGTTAGATTGGGTCGATTATTGGTCATCTGAATGGTACTTTAATGCTCTTTCATTCCTGACTGGAATCGTCGTATTACGAGACCATTTGTGCATCCGTAAGTGGGACCATAGTCGTCGGTCCTGAATGTTTCCTTCAACTCCTTGGCCAATAACAACCTTCATAACTCTCGCTTCAGAAGTCGAATTTAGACAATTTATGGGCATTAAAATGGTAACTTCTCAAGCTTCCAAATGGGACCCGAATTGCTTAATTTAGAGACCGTTCATCCCAAAAGCACGTTGGAACTCTTCGATCGTCATTTTTCAATATGGACTGTTAAGATTTCCAAATTGCGGGATCCAACAGAGACTCCTACAACTCCATCCTTTAATGTCAAATTGGGTCGATTATTAGTCATATGAATGGTACTTTAGTGCTCTTTCATGCCTGACTGGAATCGTCGTATTCTGAGACTATTTGGGCATCTGTAAGTGGGATCGCAGTCGTCGGTCCTGAATGTTTCCTTCAACTCGTTGGCCAATAATCGCACTCATAACTCTCTTAAGAGGTCGAATTTAAACAATTTTTGGGCATTAGAATGGTAACTTCTCAAGCATCCAAATGGGACACGAATTGCTTAATTCAGAGACCGTTCATCCTAATAGCACGTTAGAACTCTTCGATCGTCATTTTGGAATATGGAATGTTAAGATATCCAAATTGCAGGAACCAACAGAGATGGCTACAACTCCATCCTTTGATGCCAGATTGGGTCAATTATTGGTCATATGAATGGTACTTTAATACTTTTTCATTCCTGACAGGAATCATTATATTCCGAGACCATTTGGGCAACCGTAAGTGGGATCGTAGTCATCGGTCCTAAATGTTTCCTTCAACTCCTTGGCCAATAGTAACCCTTAAAAATATCTATGAAGAGGTCAAATTTAGACAATTTCAGGGCATTGGAATGGTAACTTCTCAAGCTTCCAAATGGGATCAGAATTGCATAATTCAGTGACCGTTCATCCCAAAAGTACCTTGGAACTCTTCGATCTTCATTTTTCACTAAGGATTGTTAAGATTTCCAAATTGCACGATCCAATGGAGACACCTATAACTCCATCCTTTAATGTTAGATTGGGTCGATTATTGGTCATCTGAATGGTACTTTAATTCTCTTTCATTCTTGACTGGAATCGTTGTATTACGAGACCATTTGGGCAACTGTAAGTGGGATCGTAGTCGTCGGTCCTAAATGTTTCCTTCAACTCCTTGGCCAATAGTAACCCTTAAAAATATCTATGAAGAGCTCAAATTTAGACAATTTCAGGGCATTAAATGGTGACTTCTCAAGCTTCCAAATGGGACCAGAATTGCATAATTCAGTGACCGTTCATCCCAAAAGTACCTTGGAACTCTTCGATCTTCATTTTTCACTAAGGATTGTTAAGATTTCCAAATTGCACGATCCAATGGAGACACCTATAACTCCATCCTTTGATGTTAGATTGGGCTAATTATTGGTCATCTGAATGGTACTTTAATGCTCTTTCATTCCTGACTGGAATCGTTGTATTACGAGACCATTTGTGCATCCGTAAGTGGGACCGCAGTCGTCGGTCCTGAATGTTTCCTTCAACTCCTTGGCCAATAACAACCCTCATAACTCTCTCTTCAGAGGTCGAATTTAGACAATTTATGGGCATTAAAATGGTAACTTCTCAAGCTTCCAAATGGGACCCGAATTGCTTAATTTAGAGACCGTTCATCCCAAAAGCACGTTGGAACTCTTCGATCATCATTTTTCAATATGGACTGTTAAGATTTCTAAATTGCCGGATCCAACAGAGACTCCTACAACTTCATCCTTTGATGTCAAATTGGGTCGATTATTGGTCATCTGAATGGTTCTTCAGTGCTCTTTCATTCCTGACTGGAATCGTCGTATTCCGAGACCATTTGGGCAACCGTAAGTGGGATCGTAGTCGTTGGTCTAGAATGTTTCCTTGAACTCCTTGGCCAATAGTAACCCTCATAAATCTCTCTTAAGAGGTCGAATTTCAACAATTTCAAGGCATTGGAATGGTAACTTCTCAAGCTTCCAAATGGGACCAGAATTACTTAATTCAGAGGCCGTTCATCCCAAAAGTACCTTGGAACTCTTCGATCGTCATTTTTCACTATGGATTGTTAAGATTTCCAAATTGCATGATCCAATGGAGACACTTATAACTCCATCCTTTGTTGTCAGATTGGGTAGATTATTGGTCATCTGATTGGTACTTTAGTGCTCTTTCATTCCAGATTGGAATCATCGTATTAATAGTCCATTTGGGCATCTGTAAGTGGGATCGTAGTCGTCGGTCCTGAATGTTTCCCTCAACTCCTCGGCCAATAATAACCCTTATAACTCTCTATTCAGAGGTCAAATTTAGACAATTTCAGGGCATTGGAATGGTAACTTCTCAAGCTTCCAAATGGGTTCGGAATTGCTTAATTCAAAAGTCGCTCATCCCAAAAGTACCTTGGAACTCTTCGATCGTCATTTTTCACTATGGATTGTTAAGATTTCCAAATTGCACGATCCAACGGAGATGCCTATAACTCCATCCTTTGATGTTAGATTGGGTCGATTATTGGTCATCTGAATGGTACTTTAGTGCTCTTTCATTCCTAACTGGAATCGTCGTATTCCGAGACCATTTGGGCAACCGTAAGTGGGATCGTAGTCGTCGGTCCTGAATGTTTCCTTCAACTCCTTGGCCAATAGTAACCCTCATAACTCTCTCTTAAGAGGTCGAATTTAGACAATTTCAGGGCATTGGAATGGTAACTTCTCAAGCTTCCAAATGGGACCAGAATTGCTTAATTCAGAGACCGTTCATCCCAAAAGCACCTTGGAACTCTTTGATCGTCATTTTTTACTATGGATTGTTAAGATTTCCAAATTGCGCGATCCGACGGAGTCGCCTATAACTCCATGCTTTGATGTCAGATTGGGTCAATTAGTGGTCATCTAAATGGTACTTTAGTGCTCTTTCATTCCTGACTGGAATCGTCGTATTTCGAGACCATTTGGGCAACCGTAAGAGGGATCGTAGCTGTTGGTCTTGAATGTTTCCTTCAACTCCTTGGCCAATAGTAACCCTCATAAATCTCTCTTAAGAGGTCGAATTTAGACAATTTCAGGGCATTGGAATGGTAACTTCTCAAGCTTCCAAATGGGACCAGAATTGCTTAATTCAGAGACCGTTCATCCCAAAAGTACCTTGGAACTCTTCGATCGTCATTTTTCACTATGGATTGTTAAGATTTCCAAATTGCACGATCCAACGGAGATGCCTATAACTCCATCCTTTGATGTTAGATTGGGTCGATTATTGGTCATCTGAATGGTACTGTAGTGCTACTTTAGTGCATCGTCGTATTACGAGACCATTTGGGCATCCGTAAGTGGGATCGCAGTCGTCGGTCCTGAATGTTTCCTTCAACTCCTTGGCCAATAGTAACCCTCATAACTCTCTCTTCAGAGGTCGAATTTAGACAATTTATGGGCATTAGAATGGTAACTTCTCAAGCTTCCAAATGGGACCAGAATTGCTTAATTCAGAGACCGTTCATCCCAAAAGCACGTTGGAACTCTTCGATCGTCATTTTTCAATATGGATTGTTAAGATTTCCAAATTGCACGATCCAATGGAGACGCCTATAACTCCATCCTTTGATGTTAGATTGGGTCGATTATTGGTCATCTGAATGGTACTTTAGTGCTCTTTCATTCCTGACTGGAATCGTCGTATTACGAGACCATTTGGGCATCCGTAAGTGGGATCGCAGTCGTCGGTCCTGAATGTTTCCTTCAACTCCTTGGCCAATAGTAACCCTCATAACTCTCTCTTCAGAGGTCGAATTTAGACAATTTCAGGGCATTGGAATGGTAACTTCTCAAGCTTCCAAATGGGACCAGAATTGCTTAATTCAGAGACCGTTCATCCCAAAAGTACCTTGGAACTCTTCGATCGTCATTTTTCACTATGGATTGTTAAGATTTCCAAATTGCATGATCCAATGGAGATGCCTATAACTCCATCCTTTGATGTTAGATTGGGTTAATTATTGGTCATCTGAATGGTACTTTAGTGCTCTTTCATGCCTGACTGGAACTATCGTATTCCAAGACCATTTGGGCTTCTGTAAGTGGGATCGCAGTCGTCGGTCCTGAATGTTTCCTTCAACTCCTTAGCCAATAATAACCCTCATAACTCTCTCCTCAGAGGTCAAATTTTGACAATTTATGGGCATTAGATTGGTAACTTCTCAAGCTTCCAAACAGGAGCCGAATTGCTTAATTCAGAAACCGTTCATTCCAAAAGCACGTTGGAACTCTTCGATCGTCAATTTTCAATATGGACTATTAAGATTTCCAAATTGCGAGATCCAATAGAGACTCCTACAACTCCATCCTTTGTTGTCAGATTGGGTCGATTATTGGTCATCTGAATGGTACTTTAGTGCTCTTTCATTCCTAACTGGAATCGTCATATTCCTAGACCATTTGGGCAACCGTAAGTGGGATCGTTGTCCTTAGTCCAGAATGTTTCCTTCAACTCCTTGACCAATAATAACCCTCATAAATCTCTCTTAAGAGGTCGAATTTAGACAATTTTAGGGCATTAGAATGGTAACTTCTCAAGCTTCCAAATGGGACAAGAATTGCTTAATTCTGAGACCGGTCATCCCAAAAGAACCTTGGAACTCTTCGATTGTCATTTTTAACTATGGATTGTTAAGATTTCCAAATTGCACAATCCAACGGAGACATCAATAACTCCATCCTTTGATGTCAGATTGGGTAGATTATTGGTCATCTGATAGGTACTTTAGTGCTCTTTCATTCCTGACTAGAATCGTCGTGTTACGAGTCCATTTGGGCATCTGTAAGTGGGATCGCAGTTGTCAGTCCAGAATGTTTCCTTCATCTCCTTGTCCAATAGTAACCCTCATAACTCCCTCTTCCGAATTCAAATTTAGAATATTTCAGGTGATTGGTATGGTAACTTGTCAAGCTCCAAATGGGACCAGAATTGCCTAATATACAGACCGTTCGATATCCCAAAAGCACATTGGAACTCTTCGATCGTCATTTTTCAATATGGATTTTTATCTTTCCAAATCGAACGATCCAAAGGAGACAACTACAACTCCATAGTTTGATGTCGGATTGGGTCAATTTTTGGTCATCTGAAAGATACTTTAGTTCTATTTGATTCCTGATTGGAATCGTCTTATTTCGAGACCATTTGGGCATCCGTAAGTGGGATCGCAGTCGTCTGTCCAGAGTGTTTCCTTCATCACCTAGTCCAATAGTAACCATCGTAACTCTCTCTTTAGAGGTTGAATTTATACAATTTCAGGGCATTGGAATGGTTACTTCTCAAGCTTCCAAATGGGACCAGAATTGCTCAATTCAGAGACCGTACATCCCAAAAGCACCTTGGAACTCTTTGATCGTCATTTCTCACAACGGATTGTTAAGATTTCCAAATTGCGCGATCCAATGGAGACGCCTATAACTCCATGCTTTGAATTCTGATTGGGTCATTTATTGGTCATCTAAATGGTAGTTTAGTGCTCTTTCATTCCTGACTGGAATCAACGTATTCTGAGACCATTTGGGCATCTGTGTGGGATCGCAGTCGTTGGTCCTGAATGTTTCCTTCAACTCCTTGGCCAATAGTAACCCTCATAACTCTCTCTCAAGAGGTTGAACTTAGACAATTTTAGGGCATTGGAATGGTAACTTCTCAAGCTTCCAAATGGGACCAGAATGGCCTAATTCAGAGAATGTTCATCCCAAAGGTACCTTGGAACTCTTCGATCGTCAATTTTCACTATGGATTGTTAAGATTTCTAATTTGCGCGATCGAACAGAGATGCCTATAACTCCATATTTTGATGTCAGATTGGGTAGAGCTTTGGTCATCTGATTGGTACTTTAGTGCTCTTTCATTCCTGACTGGAACGTCGTATTACAAGACCATTTGGGCATCTGTAAGTGGGATCGCAGTCGTCGGTCCTGAATGTTTCCTTCAACTCCTTGGCCAATAGTAACCCTCATAACTCTCTCTGCAGAGGTCGAATTTATACAATTTATAGGCATTAGAATGGTAACTTCTCAAGCTTCCAATTGGGGCCAGAATTGCTTAATTCAGAGACCGTTCATCCCAAAAGCACGTTGCAACTCTTCGATCGTCATTTTTTTAATATGGATTGTTTAGAATTCTAAATTGCGTAATCCAACAGAGACGTCTACAACTCCGTCCTTGATTTCAGAATGGGTTGATTATTGGTCATCCGAATGGTACTTTAGTGCTCTTTCATTCCTGGCTGGAATCGTTGTATTCCGAGACCATTTGGGCAACCGTAAGTGGGATCGTAGTCGTCGGTCCTAAATGTTTCCTTCAACTCCTTGGCCAATAGTAACCCTCATAACTCTCTCTTAAGAGGTCGAATTTAGACAATTTCAGGGCATTAGAATGGTAACTTCTCAAGCTTCCAAATGAAACCAGAATTGCTTAATTCAGAGACCGTTCATCCCAAAAGTACCTTGGAACTCTTCGATCGTCATTTTTCACTATGGATTGTTAAGATTTCCAAATTGCGTGATCCAACGGAGACGCCTATAACTCCATCCTTTGATGTTAGATTGGGTCAATTATTGGTCATCTGAATGGTACTTTAGTGCTCTTTCATTCCTGACTGGAATCGTCGTATTACGAGACCATTTGGGCATCCGTAAGTGGGATCGCAGTCGTCGGTCCTGAATGTTTCCTTCAACTCCTTGGCCAATAGTAACCCTCATAACTCTCTCTTCAGAGGTCGAATTTAGACAATTTATGGGCATTAGAATGGTAACTTCTCAAGCTTCCAAATGGGACCAGAATTGCTTAATTCAGAGACCGTTCATCCCAAAAGCACATTGGAACTCTTCGATCGTCATTTTTCACTATGGATTGTTAAGATTTCCAAATTGCGGGATCTAATGGGGACGTAATTCTTCCATCCTTTGATGTCAGATTTGGTCGATTATTGTCATCCAAATGGTACTTTAGTGCTCTTCCATTCCTGACTGGAATCGTCGTATTCCGAGACCATGTGGGCATCCGTAAGTGGGATCGTAGTCGTCGGTCCTGAATGTTTCATGCAACTCCTTCGCCAATAGTAACCATCATAACTCTCTCTTCAGAGGTCGAATTTAGACTATTTCAAGGCAATGGAATGGTAACATCTCAAGCTTCCATATGGGACTAGAATTGCTTAATTCATAGACTGTTCATCCCAAAAGCACGTTGGAACTCTTCGATCATCATTTTTCAGTATGGATTACTAAGATTTCCAAATTGCCAATCCAATGGAGACAACTATAACTCCATCCTTTATTGTCAGATTGGGACAATTATTGGTTATCTAAATGGTACTTTAGTGCACTTTCATTCCTGACTGGAATCATCGTATTCCGAGACCATGTGGGCATCCATAAGTGGGATCGCAGTCATCAGTACTAAATGTTTCCTTTAACTCCATGGCCAATAGTAACCTTTATAACTCTCTCTTCAGAGGTCAATTTTGACTATTTCGGGGCATTGGAATGGTAACTTATCGAGCTTCCTAATGGGACCGAGAATGACTTAATTCGAGACCGTTCAACACAAAAGCACCTTGGAACTCTTCAAACGTCATTTTACAATATGGATTGTTAGGATTTCCAAATTGCTTGATCCAATAGCGACACCTATAACTCCATCTTTTGATGTCGAATTGGGTCGATTATTGGTCATCTGAATGGTACTTTAGTGCTCTTTAATTCCAATTGGAATCGTCGTATTTCGAGACCATTTAGGCAATCCGTAAGTGGGATCGTAATCGTCGGTCTGAATGTTTCCTTCAACTCCTTGGCCAATAGTAACCCAGATAAATCTCTCTTAAGAGGTCGAATTTAGACAATTTTAGGGCAATGACCCGAAAAATTTCGTGCTAAGACCCGAGTACTAACTCTATTTTCCTTAGAAGTTATTTATGGGTTAATTAGCGCTAAACTCGATTGCTTGTGAAATTAGCATCGATCACTTTAAATTTGATCTGCAGGACTCAAAACCTGTAGAATCGTTAGCACTATGTTACTCAGAAATCTGGGATTCAATGCTAAATTCAGTTGCTCTTGGAAATTTTTAGAAGCTTTGGATCGGACCTGGACCGCGCGTCGAAAGTCCGATGGCGATGATCTTAGACAGTTATGGTCACCATGTTGGACTTGACCAACACCTCAAAAATCAAGTCCAGATAATGTCCTGGGTCGATTTGATTGAGTCCGGAGTGAAGAGTGTGAGAACGGTGAGAAATTAAATATGATTTTATGAAATCTGAGTCGTGTCGCTTGCGCGACGATTTTAAGCAATCTGACCGTTGGATTCTGACCCAATTTCACCCTTGGATCAGGGAAGATGGCCCAGGCATGTCATAGTGCTTGTGGACCTGATCGAGTTTCGGTGACCGTTGAATTGAGTGTGGTCGCCACGGTTGATCTGTAAATCTGATCGGTACGAAAACTCAGCCTGACCTAGATCCATGGTCAGTGAGCTTAAGTCCGACCGCACATGGAAAAAGGACCACCGAAAGTGCTCCGTTGGATCGAGAGAGGCCTGATTTGGTTATAACCTAAGTATACCTTGGCCCTGGGGTTATTTTCATCAATGTTAGGCCTATATAAAGACCTTAAAACCCTCACTCTCTTTTCCATACGAATTTCCTAACCCTAGCTAAGAAAGAGAGAGGAAAAGAGAGAGAAAGTGAGAGAGAAGTTGGTGAATCATCTTAAGATTCTTTCCTGTTACTCTACATCCTTAAACCATCACTTTTGAATCGTTATTCCGGCGATTCTAAGTTCCTTCTTGGGTAAGTTAATCTAACCCTAATCTGTTTAGAGCTTAGAATAGTCTATGTGTTGATGTAGCTCATTTCTATTCTTGCCTTAGGTTATCTAGTCGCCGTTGACGAAGACATATCGTCTGAATCAGTTCGGTGTGCTTTTTCTGGTTTAAGGTGCGGACTATATTCGTATAGGTTATGGTTTTCAAGGCTTTCAATGTCAGTTAATGGTTTATTCTTGTTGTGGGTGCAATTTCACATGCCAAATGCTATGTTTATTTTGCGTTCCTGATATGTATGTGTTATATTGAGATTTGTGTATTCTATGTATATGTAGGAAGTATCGTATACATATAAAATATGAACATGTGTTTGCCATGATTATTTGTTGTGTACTTGTGCTAGTTGTATGTGTGTCAACTCCTTGGTAAAAGGAATTGTCCAAATGCGTGTATTCCAACATACATCATGTATATTGAACTATGTAGTCTAAGTGTTTGTAGAAATGTCTAAATGGTCTAAAAGTGTGATATATTATCCTATTTGCGGGCATTTTCGAAGCGATTCTCAACACTCCTATTGGTGTGTATGATTTCCTACATGCAAGTCTCATTCTTTGTTGTTTAACTTCAAGTATTACTTATGTGTAAATCCATGTTGGGTTGATATTCTTCAAATGCTCACATACTACATGATTTGAATTATTGTTCTTATATGCATAGCTGTTATAATGGAATGTGTTTGGGACTATGAAATAGTCCAAGAAATCGGTAATCGGCCTTGAGTTCGTGGCTGAGGTTGCTTTCGCCACGAAGGACGTGATTTGACGAACCCGAGTCGTATTAGAGTTGTCGGCAGTGGTTTGGCCACACGGAGTGTTTGCGCACTCTATGTCGTTCAACCCAATGTGCACTCGTGCTAGTCGAGTTCGTCAAGTAACCCGATTGTCCGATGTATGTTCACCATGTATGGACGCTATTGTTTGAATCTAGGGTACCAAACTTACCGATGAAATCCCGTTAACCATTGTACCTTGATCCGCTAAGACTCATGAGCCGGACATGGTGGTATGGGACACCATGGTCGAGCTGTCGGCCTACGCTGGGGTGACGAGCCTCCCCGTAGTGACCAGTGAGCAATCAGACTCATGAGCCGATTATGGTGGTATGGGACACTATATTCGTGCTGTCGGCCTACATTGATTGGTGACGAGCCCTTTGTAGTGACCTCGAGCATACCTTGATACTGCATTAAGGCGATGAGCCTTAGAGTAGTAACAAAGGTATGATAGGCGTGCATTGATTGGTGACGAGCCCTTTGCAGTGACCTAGAACCATATGATTGTATGAGATGTCCTAGGACTGACGACCCTAGAATGGATCACTGTGTGGAAATTGATATGAGGAAGGTACCTTAACTTCCCAATCCTGCTGTATGAAAAGGACTAATAACAACTTGGTAATCATATTCATGCACCGCATTGCATGTGCGTGGAAGTCGTTGGTACTGCGGGAGGTTGTCATGCATAACATAAGATGAAGACGCTGAGGGAGTGGAGGTGAGGGCATGCATCATTTATATATACATCCTTGCATTAACAAGAGTACTTTAGACTTGTTTAATTGTATTGTCTTATCATTACTGCTTGATTGATTTGATATCATGTTAACTTTTGCGGTATTGTTCCACTGAGTTGATCACGCACTCCCACGTTCTGGGGCGGTGTTTCAACACCAACCAAACTCTGTCTTAGATGCAGATGTTGATGCAACCCCTGAGGTAGAGCAGGAGTTCGAGGATGATGAGGCCGCATTTTCTTTTATGCAGTTCTCAGGCGGGTTCATGTGAGCCATGTCCTGATGCGCGGGAATTCTGGGTTTTCTTTGGTATAGATAATGTCACTTGATACTTGTATTTTTGATAGTAACACTTATAAGTATGACCTGGCTTGTATACGTATTTCAGGGACTTGCACATGTACACATTTGTTTCTTTAAGTCTTCCACTTGCGTCGTTCACTTATCCTTGAATTATGTTTGCAGTTTGGCTTAATCTATTCCATGTTTTATGTATTCTTACAGACAACATACATCCATCATTAAATATGTTGCATAAGTGATGTCTTGAAACTCGGGAGCTGAGTTATGCTCGACCGCCGAATTTCAGGGCATTACATGCAACCAATGGTAACTTCTCAAGCTTCCAAATGGGACCAGAATTGCTTAATTCAGAGACCGTTCATCCCAAAAGTACCTTGGAACTCTTCGATCGTCATTTTTCACTATGGATTGTTAAGATTTCCAAATTGCATGATCCAATGGAGACGCCTATAACTCCATCCTTTGATGTTAGATTGGGTCGATTATTGGTCATCTGAATGGTACTTTAGTGCTCTTTCATTCCTGACTGGAATCGTCGTATTACGAGACCATTTGGGCATCCGTAAGTGGGATCGCAGTCGTCGGTCCTGAATGTTTCCTTCAACTCCTTGGCCAATAATAACCCTCATAACTCTCTCTTCAGAGGTCGAATTTAGACAATTTATGGGCATTAGAATGGTAACTTCTCAAGCTTCCAAATGGGACCCGAATTGCTTAATTCAGAGACCGTTCATCCCAAAAGCACGTTAGAACTCTTCGATCGTCATTTTTCAATATGGACTGTTAAGATTTCCAAATTGTGGGATCCAACAGAGACTCCTACAACTCCATCCTTTGATGTCAGATTGGGTCGATTATTGGTCATCTGAATGGTACTTTAGTGCTCTTTCATTCCTGACTGGAATGGTCGTATTCCTAGACCATTTGGGCAACCGTAAGTGGGATCGTAGTCCTCGATCCTGAATGTTTCCTTCAACTCCTTGAACAATAGTAACCCTCATAACTCTCTCTTAACAGGTCGAATTTAGATAATTTCAAGGCATTGGAGTGGTAACTTCTCAGGCTTCCAAATGAGATGAGAATTTATTAATTCAGAGACCGTTCATCCCAAAAGCACAACTATGGATTGATAGGATTTCCAAATTGCGCGATCCAACAGAGATGCCTATAACTCCATGCTTTGATGTCAGATTGGGTAGATTTTTAGTCATCTAATTGGTACTTTAGTGCTCTTTCATTCCTGACTGGAATCGCAAATTTTCCGGGACCATTTGGGCATCTGTAATTGGGATCGCAGTCATCGGTCCTCAATGTTTCCTTCAACTCCATGTCCAATAGTAACCTGAATAACTCTCTCTTCAAAGGTCGAATTTATAGAATTTCAGGGCATTGGAATGGTAACTTCTCAAGCTTCCAAATGGCACAAGAATTGCATAATTCAGAGACCGTTCATCTCAAAAGCACATTGGAACTCTTCGATCATCATTTTTCATTATGGATTGTTTAGATTTCCAAGTTGCGCGATCCAATGGAGATGCCTATAACACCATGCTTTGATGTCAGATTGGGTTGATTATTGGTCATCTGAATAGCACTTTGGTGCTCTTTCATTCCTGACTGCAATCATCGTATTACGAGACCATTTGGGCATCCGTAAGTGGAATCACAGTTGTCGGTCCTGAATGTTTCCTTCAACTCCTTGGCCAATAGTAACCCTCATAACTCTCTCTTCGGAGTTCAAATTTAGACAATTTATGGGCATTAGAATGGTAACTTCTCAAGCTTCCAAATGGGACACGAATTGCTTTATTCAGAGGCCGTTCATCCCAAAAGCACATTGGAACTCTTCAATCGTCATTTTTGAATATGGATTGTTAAGATTTCCAAATTGCATGATCCAACGGAGACACCTATAACTCCATGCTTTGATGTCAGATTGGGTTGATTATTGGTCATCTGAATGGTACTTTAGTGCTCTTTCATTCCTGACTGGAATCGTCGTATTCCGAGACCATTTGGGCAACCGTAAGTGGGATCGTAGTCGTCGGTCCTAAATGTTTCCTTCAACTCCTTGGCCAATAGTAACCCTCATAACTCTCTCTTCAGAGGTCGAATTTAGACAATTTCAGGGCATTGGAATGGTAACTTCTCAAGCTTCCAAATGGGACCAGAATTGCTTAATTCAGAGACCGTTCATCCCAAAAGCACCTTGGAACTCTTCGATCGTCATTTTTCACTATGGATTGTTAAGATTTCAAAATTGCACGATCTAATGGAGACGCCTATAACTCCATGCTTTGATGTCAGATTGGGTCGATTATTGGTCATCTGAATGGTACTTTAGTGCTCTTTCATTCCTGACTGGAATCGTCGTATTACGAGACCATTTGGGCATCCGTAAGTGGGATCGCAGTCATCGGTCCTGAATGTTTCCTTCAACTCCTTGGCCAATAATAACCCTCATAACTCTCTCTTCAGAGGTCGAATTTAGACAATTTATGGGCATTAGAATGGTAACTTCTCAAGCTTCCAAATGGGACCCGAATTGCTTAATTCAGAGACCGTTCATCCCAAAAGCACGTTGGAACTCTTCGATCGTCATTTTTCAATATGGACTGTTAAGATTTCCAAATTGCGGGATCCAACAGAGACTCCTACAACTCCATCCTTTGATGTCAGATTGGGTCGATTATTGGTCATCTGAATGGTACTTTAGTGCTCTTTCATTCCTGACTGGAATCGTCGTATTCCGAGACCATTTGGGCATCCGTAAGTGGGATCGCAGTCGTCGGTCCTGAATGTTTCCTTCAACTCCTTGGCCAATAGTAACCCTCATAACTCTCTCTTAAGAGGTCGAATTTAGACAATTTTAGGGCATTGGAATGGTAACTTCTCAAGCTTCCAAATGGGACCAGAATTGCTTAATTCAGAGACCGTTCATCCTAAAAGTACCTTGGAACTCTTCGAACGTCATTTTTCACTATGGATTGTTAAGATTTCCAAATTGCGCTATCCAACAGAGACGCCTATAACTCCATGCTTTGATGTCAGATTGGGTCGATTATTGGTCATCTGAATGGTACTTTAGTGCTCTTTCATTCTTGACTGGAATCGTAGTATTACGAGACCATTTGGGCATCCGTAAGTGGGATCGCAGTCGTCGGTCCTGAATGTTTCCTTCAACTCCTTGGCCAATAGTAACCCTCATAACTCTCTCTTCAGAGGTCAAATTTATACAATTTCAGGGCATTGGAATGGTAACTTCTCAAGCTTCCAAATGGGACCAGAATTGCATAATTCAGAGACCATTCATCCCAAAAGCACCTTGGAACTCTTTGAACGTCATTTTACACTATGGATTGTTAAGATTTCCAAATTGCGCGATCCAATAGAGACACTAAAACTTCATGTTTTGATGTCAAATTGGGTCTATTATTCATCTAAATGGTACTTTAGTGCTCTTTCATTCCTGACTGGAATCGTCGTATTCTGAGTCCATTTCACCATCTGTAAGTGGGATCGCGGTCGTCGGTCCAGAATGTTTCCTTCAACTCCTCGACCAATAGTAACCCTCATAACTCTCTTCAGAGGTTGAATTTATACAATTTCAGGGCATTGGAATGGTTACTTCTCAAGCTTCCAAATGGGACCAGAATTGCTCAATTCAGAGACCGTACATCCCAAAAGCACCTTGGAACTCTTTGATCGTCATTTCTCACAACGGATTGTTAAGATTTCCAAATTGCGCGATCCAATGGAGACGCCTATAACTCCATCCTTTGAATTCTGATTGGGTCAGTTATTAGTCATCTGAATGGTACTTTAGTGCTCTTTCATTCCTGATTGGAATCGTCATATTACGAGTCCATTTGGGCATCTGTGTGGGATCGCAGTCGTCGGTCCTGAATGTTTCCTTCAACTCCTTGGCCAATAGTAACCCTCATAACTCTCTCTTAAGAGGTCAAATTTAGACAATTTCAGGGCATTAGAATGGTAACTTCTCAAGCTTCCAAATGGGACCAGAATTGCTTAATTCAGAGACCGTTCATCCCAAAAGCACGTTGGAACTCTTCGATCATCATTTTTCAATATGGATTGTTAAAAGGCCAAGCTATATGTCCTAGAGGGGGGATGAATAGGACAATGCCAAATAAAAACTTATAATAGCGGAATAATAAAGAATATGATAGCTAAAGTAAATCACAATGCAGTAAATTAAAATAACCTCAAAATTCAGATCTTGAGAGGTTGATACAAACGTTGTTCTAAGGATAACCTTACACCAAAAACAGAGTTTATGGTAGGACAACCTTATTTCTAGAAAGATCTTTGTATCAAGTCTCAAATCGAAGAGGAATACAAAAATAAATACAAACTGAATTGAAATAACTTGTAATTAAAAATGTATTGTTCTAGGGACAGCCATACACCATAAAAATGGCAGGGCAACCTTGCTGGAACAACTTTCAAATGAAATTGAAAATTAAGCTTGATAAAGGAATAGCTGAAAATAAATTCTAAACTATTACAAAATTCTCACAAAGCTTGAATTAAATGATTACAACATTCACCACCATACATACATCCCACAAAAGAATAATTAAAGATTAGAAGAATAAATCATTCAACCACAACACAAGAGTTTATAGTGGTTCGCCTGTGTGTTCACCAACTGTTAAACAACAGCCACACAAAATGCTACTCCACTCCTAATATCCTCACACAGGGGATATTAGCATTCACTAACAAATAGGTTTTCCCAGGTTCACCCAAAACCTTTACAATTGTGTCTTTGTCTGTGGGCTTACACAATTAAAAAACCCCACTTCTGAGTTTTCCTGGCTCTCCTCAGAAAACCAATACAACAAGATTTTTCTGGCAAATCTTGAAAGAAACCAAAATAGAAAGGGATTTACAATTAAATGTAAAATACCTGAATATCTCCTTCGTTGTAGCAGCCCGGTAGAACCAAATCAAAGTAGATGATTGAATGTCCAAGTTCAATGTCCAGTACTCGATTACAATGGTTCTAATTCTAATAGATTTTAAATTAAACCAAATAGGGCTTGCCTTAATTGATTTTGATTCCAAAGAAAGGGAATAACAATTCCTCTTATCAAATCAGATTGGAATAGCAGAAACAAAATCAATTAAATAAAGCTAAGGAAAGAGAATATTAAATAAGCACACTTAGCTTAGATGGAGCACAGAATTATCTCTCAGAAGTTCGACGAAGATTGGCTTGAATACTTTAATTAATTCGATGATTTCTTCTGAGATTCGTGCACTATTTATAAGTGAGCAGATCGTGTCTTCGACTGGTCTAGAGTGCTCTTCGACTAGTCGAAGCAATAACAGATATTTGAAAAATCCGGCGGGATTTGCTTTGACCGTTCTACGACTGGTCGAAGCTCTCATACGACTGGTCGTAGGTCACCTACGACTGGTCGTATGTTTCCTTCGACTGGTCGTAGGTCCTGAAAAACTTCGCTGGAATTCAAGTCGAAGATTTTCGACTGGTCGTAGATGCAGTCGACACTGTTCCTACGACTGGTCGAACAGATTCCTGGACTAGTCGAAGCCTAACAGATTTCATCCGGAATTTGTAACAAACTCACGACTGATCGAGGAATTTCTTAGACTGGTCGAAGCAACTCTAGGACTAGTCGAAGAAGGCCTAGGACTAGTCGAAGAACAGGCCAATCTCATGTAAAATAACATTCGGTTTATGTATCCGAAATGACCTACTTCTAAGGTCACCCTATGGTCAGTCAAACCTCAACCATGAAGTAAGGACATTGAAACATTCGGAACTAGTGACCTTGAAGAATGAGCCTTGTAATCTTGATGTAGATCAATCTTGAAAGGGTCTTGAGTTCTTTACGAACTGCCTTGTACTCTTCAGCTTGAGTCTTGTCTTGTGAGCTTTGCTTGTTGTGAGCTTAGCTTGTTCATGAATGTTGATCCTTGAGAGAGCTTCACTTATGCAAGTTATATATAACATAACAGTGATTTTGGCACCACAAATTTGACAACAAACAGGGATATAAACTATAGCACTTACAATCTCCCCCTTTGTCAAATTAGTGACAAAACACATAACCAAGATAAACAAAAGTAAAACAACTGGTTAATACCTGCAAATCAATATTCAATATTCAACATTCAACCAGTTTCAACATTCAACCAGTTTCATTCAACAAGATCAAACATATACTCCCCCTAACTCCCCCTGAGTAACATAACCAATGCTACTCCTCTCACAATCACATTAAGAACAAACCATTCTCCCCCTTTTTGTCACAATATGACAAAGGAGAACTAAATAAAGGAATTCATGAGAGTAAACATGAGGAGGTAAGAGAGTATAG
Organism: Magnolia sinica; assembly: GCF_029962835.1. NCBI lineage: Eukaryota > Viridiplantae > Streptophyta > Magnoliopsida > Magnoliales > Magnoliaceae > Magnolia > Magnolia sinica. The sequence continues at coordinate 50,134,328 of NC_080580.1, forward strand.
CAAAAGAGTGATAGAGACACTCAGCATAGCATCACATAGAATAAATATTCAGCATAAAACATAAATAGAACCCAAATCAAAATCAGTCAAGTGCTAAGATATAAAGTTATTACAGACCAAAAGTCTCATAAAAACTAGTCGGAACTAGAACTTGATGAAGGAGCAGGAATAGAAGGATCAAGTTGGTGCATGCCTTTGTTCAAGCGCCTAAGATATTTGCGCATGTACTTGAATTGAAAATCATGAGCAACAAGCATGTTTTCCAACTTAACATTTATATTCTCAACTTTATCCTCTAATGCACTCAAACGTGCATCAACATCAGATGGTACAAAATCTGGATCATTTGCTGAGTCAGAATTCAGTTCCTCAAAAATGTCATCCATATTAATGTCAACATTAGCTTCTTCATGACCACCACCACCTTGTTCAGGAAGCAGATCCAACTTCATCTTATTGATATTAGTATTGTTGAAGATCAGATGATGGATTGGTGCCTCATCAACAGGCATATCGACTAACATATGAGTAGCCAATACAGTCATAAAATAGGCAAAAGGAATGTCACTATGACCAGGATGGAGTCGAAACTGAATAATGAAATGACAGATTAAGGATGGCAAACAAATCTGAGTACCATTGGAAATAGCATGGATAACACGAACCATAAACGAAGTTAAGTCAGATTTATTACCCGAACGAGGATACAGATTAGACACAAAGATTCTGTGGAGAATTCTGTATTTGGGTAACAAATACCTTGCGGGAAGCGCATTCCCTTTTTGAGTCCATTGAACATCCATGTTGCACAAGTCTCTAGTGAGCATGCGTTTTTCAGCCATTGAGGGTTTATCAGTTAAATTATGGATAGGAATACCCTCATCATTCACAGGAATTTCCATAAGGGCTGAAATTAAATGACGATCAACGTCAAAAGGCCCTTCTCTAGTAGAAATTTGAAAAGTTAAATTATCCTGTGAAAAAGCACTAATACATGTAAACATGGATTGGGCAATGGACCGGTATGCAGGCCCACCCCAATGCAATAAGTTAACCCAACCTACAGCTTCAAGCATAGGAAGGATGTCAAAAGGAGCAATGTGATTAACATCAACAGGATGTTCAACAATAACATTACGTGATCTAATGTCCCTAACATATGATGGATCATCATTGGGAACAAGAAGATGACGTTTAGAGATAGCGGTCGATCTGGAGGAAGAAGAAGGACCACGGGAAGTAGTTTTTCTACCTCTAGAAGCCATTTGCAACAAGGATTTCAAGAAATTAAGAAGTTGCAAAGGATTGAGAAGTGGGTTTATGCAAAACAGATTTTTCAAAATCCAAACCCCAAATCTCAATGATTTTCAAAATAGAAAGCTTCAAGAGAGAAAAGGAAACAATCTAGACACAAATCTGAAAGAAAAATTGATTTGGAACACTAACCTTGAAGAACTTGAGGGATGGGTTCGACAAGTCGAAGCTCGGCTCCAAGGAGAAGAAAGAAGAAATGAGGAAGAAAGGAAAAAATTCCCAATTTTAAATGAAACCCGTGTTCCATGACTGGTCGTGAGTATCTACGACCGGTCGTAGGACGACTGGTCGTGTATACTCACGACTGGTCGAAGAAACCCCAAAAATTCAAATTACTTGCAATTTAAACAAAAATTGAAATTCAATCTAGCAAATATAAACACTATAATACAAGAAGGCAAAAATTATCAATTTAAAATGCACATGCCAAGATCAAATTTCATCTTTTTGAACCTGCTTTTATCGAGAGGTTTTGTGAAAATGTCAGCTCGTTGATCTTCGGTAGGAATATATTCTAGAGATATAACTTTTTTCTTCTACTAATTCTCTTATATAATGAAATCTAATGTCAATGTGCTTAGTACGAGAATGCTAAATAGGATTTTTTGAAATATTTATTGTACTGGAATTATCACAATGTAATAACATAGAATCCTGTTTAATTCCATAATCACTTAGCGTTCGTTGCATCCAAACAAGTTGTGTACATGCATTACCAGCTGCGATATACTCAGCTTCAGCTATTGAAAGTGATATAGAATTTTGTTTCTTACTAAACCAGGAAACTAGACAATTTCCAATGTAAAAACAACCACCATTGGTTGATTTTCTATCATCTAGATTACCAGCCCAGTCAGCATCCGAGTACCCAGCTAATTGAACATTGGTTTCATGAGGATACCAGAGACCAAGATTTACAGTACTTGCGACATATCTAATAATTCGCTTGACAGCAATCAAGTGAGATTCTTTTGGATCAGATTGATATCTTGCGCAAATACCAACACTTAGAGAAATATCAGGTCTACTAGCAGTTAAATATAACAAACTACCAATCATACTCCGATAAAATTTTGAGTCAACATTTTTACCATTAGAGTCTTTTGAGAGTTTCAGGGTAGTACTCATAGGAGTATCGAAATTCTTGCCATTCTCAAATCCAAATCTCTTGATTAGATTCAAAGCATACTTAGATTGAGAAATGAATATTCCTTCAGGTTGTTGCTTTACTTGCAATCGAAGGAAATAAGTCAATTCCCCGACCATGCTCATTTCGAACTGTGATTTCATCAAATCTGCAAACTCAATAGTCAAGTCAGTACAAGTTGATCCATAAATGATATCATCAACATAAATCTGTACCATTAAGATATGATCATTATGTTTTTTAACAAGTAGAGTTTTATCAACAGATCCCATTTGAAAATTATGAGTTAAAAGAAATTTCGTTAGTTTCTCATACCATGCCCTAGGTGCTTGTTTTAATCCATAAAGTGCCTTTTTAAGCTGATATACATGATCAGTATTTTTAGAATCTTCAAATCCCATTGGTTGTTCAACATAGACTTCTTCATGTAAATCGCCATTTAGAAAAGCACTTTTCACATCCATCTATAGATCTTTATCTTTCTAAAACATGCAATGGATATAAATAGTCTGATAGATTCAAGACGTGCTACTGGTGCAAAGGTTTCATCAAAATCAATCCCTTCGATTTGAGTATAACCTTATACCACCAGTCTAGCCTTGTTTCTAATTATATTTCCACATTCGTCAGACTTATTTTTGAAAATCCATTTTGTTCCAATGATGTGTTTATCTTTAGGTCTTGGTACGAGATACCAAACATCATTTCTTACGAATTGGTTAAGTTCATCTTGCATCGCAACAATCCAGTTTTCATCAGCAAGAGCTTCTTTTACGTTAGATGGTCCAATTTGGGATGTAAAACATACATAATTACATATATCCTCAAGTTGTCTATGGGTGCGAACACCGGTGAGAGGGTTTCCAAGAATTTGTGTGGTTGGATGATCTTTAACAGTCCTCAACTCAGAATCAGTTTGATTCGATGAAGTATCGGGTTTATCAATGATTATTACTTCATCATTATCTGAATTAGAAATTGGTGTGTTTAAGTGATCATCAATGACAACATTAATGGATTCTCAAATCACACCAGTCCTTTTGTTCAGGACCCTATAAGCTCGACTGTTTAAGGAATATCTTAGAAAAATCCCTTCATCACTCTTCGTATCGAATTTTCCCAAATTTTCATGATCACGTAAAATATAGCACTTGTTGCCAAAAACTCAAAAGTATTTAACAGTAGGCTATTTATTGAACCACAATTCGTAAGCCGTTTTATTATTATCTTTGCTAGTGTATACTCAGTTAATAATATAGCAAGCTGTGTTGACTGCTTCAGCCCAAAGATTTTTAGAGAGCTTCATGCTATTCAACATGACATTAGCCATTTCTTGAAGCACCCTATTCTTTCTTTCAACAATTCCATTTTGTTGTGGAGTTTTAGGAGCAAAGAATTCATGTAATATTCCTTGGTCGGTACAGAACTTCTCAAAATTGCTATTCTCAAATTCAGATCCATGATCACTACGAATTTTACTGATTTGAGAAGATTTTTCAGTTTGAATCCTTTTGAAAACTTTTCTCACTTCTTCAAGGGTTTCAGATTTATCCCTTAAGAAGACTACCCAAGTGAATTTGGTAAAGTCATCAACTATTACCAAGATATACTTTTTACCACCACGACTTTCCGTTCTGGTAGGTCCTATCAGATCTATGTGGAGAAGTTCGAGTGGTCTTAATGTTGGTATTTGAATTCACCTTTTTGTGTGAGTTCTTTATTTGTTTGCCTATCTGGCACTCACCACATATTTTATCTAATTTCTGAAGTTTGGGTAAACCTCTTACAAGTTCTTGTTTGCTCAATCGATATAAATTTCGATAATGTACATGTCCAAGACGATTGTGCCATAAATCAGTCTCATCTGTATGGACCATGTAACATGTTTGATTAGATGAGCTGGATTCACTAATAATATAGCAATTTTTAGACGTTCTACGTCCAGTTAATATTACAAAACCCTTATTGTTTAGAATCTCACAGCTTTGATTAGAAAACCGAACATTATGGTTATTATCACATATTTGTGATATACTAAGCAAGTTATGTTTTAAGCCTTCAACGTATAAAACATTTTTAAACACAGGAAGATTAAAAAGTTGAACAGTACCTTGGCCTATAATCTTGCAATTGCTACCATCACCAAATGAGACGGAACCATCAGTCATATCTTTCAGATCCGTGAATAAAGCTTTGTCACCTGTCATATGCCTGGAGCATCCACTGTCTAGGTACCACTTTGAATGACTTGTTGCTTTGAAAGCAGTGTGAGCAACCAAGCAGGTAACTTTAGGAACCCATTCCATAACAGTTTTGGGTTTAGGAACATAGTTGGTCTTCTTTTGTGTATATTTGTAGGAATGACCTATAGAGTTAGATTTTAAGAGCTCCTTGAGTAAATCAACTATCTTTTCAGCTAGTGGATTTCATTTCTGATTAAAGTTGACATGGCTGCTTCTAGGTTTTTGAAAAGTTTTTGAATTTCTAGAAAATTCTTGATAAGTACTTTTCCCTTTTGAGTTTGAGGACTCTCCTTTAACAAACATAGGAAGAGTATACTTTTGTTTAGGAGGTAAATTTTTATCATAGCCCAACCCGGATCGATCGTCACATTTTCTTGATCCGGATAAAAGTTTCTCTAACTTTGGATCACCTTGGGCATATTTCCATGTGTCCTTTAAACTCAGAAGAGAAGATACTTCAGTTTTAAGTTTCTCAATTTCAGATTTTAAATCAATAATTAGGGAGTTTTTGAATTCCAAATCGCATTTTGATTTTTCAAAACAATCTGAAATTTGTGATTTTTCTAAGACAAGAGAATCAAAACAATTTTTGAGTTTAGAAAACTTTTCTTTTTGAAGTTTAAGTTTGACATCAATTTTACAACTTTCCTTATATAGGGCATTGTAAGCATCTTGAAGATCATCTTCATTTTCATATTCACTATTCAGATTTTCTTCACTTGTAGAGTCATTATCTGAAAATGTGAATTTGGCTAGATTCATAAGAGCTTTAACCTCATTGCCCGACTCAGTTTCAGAATCTTCTGATTCAGAAGAACCTTCAGAATCAGATGATTCATCCCATGTAGCCAACATACCCTTCTTCTTGGGTTTGTCCCTTTTAGGACATTTATTTGCTAAGTGCCCATAATCTTGATAGTTGTAACATTGACTATCTTTCAAAGATTTTCGAAATTTAGGTCTAAACTTCTTTTTATCATTTGATTTTTGAAAATCAACCCTTTTCTTACTTTTGAAAATCTTGTAAAATTTCTTAGCTAAAAGAGCCATATCATCTTCTGAATCAGAATTTTCTTCTGAATTACATTTAAAAGATTTTAGTGCGATAGATTTACCTTTAAGAGCTTTAAAGTTTAACTCGTAGGTTTGTAGTGAACCAACTAGTTCTTCTACCCTCATATTATCCATATCACGAAGTTCCTGGATCGCGGTTACTTTAGAATTGAACCGTTCAGGAAGTGAGCGTAATATTTTTGCACACACTTTACTTTCTGGGATTTTATCACCAAGACCCCATATTGAGTTTACAATGTCATTCAATCTAGTATAAAAGTCCATAAACATTTCATTTTCCTCCATATGAATTTCTTCAAATCTGGTTGTGATGAGTTGGACTTTAGATTTTTTGACAATTGTAGTACCCTCGTGTGTCATTTCTAATATATCCCAAGCTTGCTTTGCAATATCACAGGAAATGATTCTTTTGAATTCATCCGGTGATAGTGCGCAAGTAATTGCATTTAGTACTTTAGCATTTGCACTACTCTCACTTTTCTGAAGGGTGGTCCATTGGTAATATGGTGTGGTTTTCATAGACTTTGAACCATCAACCCCAGTAACTTCCATGATAGGAGGATTCCATTCAGTCACTGTGGCTTGCCACACATTTTCATCCATTGATTTGAGGAAGATCCTCATTCTGGCTTTCCAATAGGCATAGTTGGAGCCATCAAAGGGTGGAGGCCTTGTGACTGAAAGGCTATCAAAATTTGACATCTTAAATAGCTTAAATCGTTAGCTTAGGAATTAAATTCAAGAATAAAAAAGAGCTATTAGGCTCTGATACCACTTGAAAAGGCCAAGCTATATGTCCTAGAGGGGGGGTGAATAGGACAATGCCAAATAAAAACTTATAACAGCGGAATAATAAAGAATATGATAGCTAAAGTAAATCACAATGCAGTAAATTAAAATAACCTCAAAATTCAGATCTTGAGAGGTTGATACAAACGTTGTTCTAAGGACAACCTTACACCAAAAACAGAGTTTATGGTAGGACAACCTTATTTCTAGAAAGATCTTTGTATCAAGTCTCAAATCGAAGAGGAATACAAAAATAAATACAAACTGAATTGAAATAACTTGTAATAAAAAATGTATTATTCTAGGGACAGCCATACACCATAAAAATGGCAGGGCAACCTTGCTGGAACAACTTTCAAATGAAATTGAAAATCAAGCTTGATAAAGGAATAGCTGAAAATAAATTCTAAACTATTACAAAATTCTCACAAAGCTTGAATTAAATGATTACAACATTCACCACCATACATACATCCCACAAAAGAATAATTAAAGATTAGAAGAATAAATCATTCAACCACAACACAAGAGTTTATAGTGGTTCGCCTGTGTGTTCACCAACTGTTAAACAACAGCCACACAAAATGCTACTCCACTCCTAATATCCTCACACAGGGGATATTAGCATTCACTAACAAATAGGTTTTCCCAGGTTCACCCAAAACCTTTATAATTGTGTCTTTATCTGTGGGCTTACACAATTAAAAAACCCCACTTCTGAGTTTTCCTAGCTCTCCTCAAAAAACCAATACAATAAGATTTTTCTGGCAAATCTTGAAAGAAACCAAAATAGAAAGGGATTTACAATTAAATGTAAAATACTTGAATATCTCCTTCGTTGTAGCAGCCCGGTAGAACCAAATCAAAGTAGATGATTGAATGTCCAAGTTCAATGTCCAGTACTCGATTACAACGGTTCTAATTCTAATAGATTTTAAATTAAACCAAATAGGGCTTGCCTTAATTGATTTTGATTCCAAAGAAAGAGAATAACAATTCCTCTTATCAAATCAGATTGGAATAGCAGAAACAAAATCAATTAAATAAAGCTAAGGAAAGAGAATATTAAATAAGCACACTTAGCTTAGATGGAGCACAGAATTATCTCTCAGAAGTTCGATGAAGATTGGCTTGAATACTTTAATTAATTCGGTGATTTCTTCTGAGATTCGTGCACTATTTATAAGTGAGAAGATCGGGTCTTCGACTGGTCTAGAATGCTCTTCGACTACTCGAAGCAATAACAGATATTTGAAAAATTCGGTGGGATTTGCTTTGACCGTTTTACGACTGGTCGAAGCTATCCTACGACTGGTCGTAGGTCTCCTTCGACTGGTCGTAGGTCCTGAAAAACTTCGCTGGAATTCAAGTCGAAGATTTTCGACTGGTCGTAGATGCAGTCGACACTGTTCCTACAACTGGTCGAACAGATTCCTGGACTAGTCGAAGACTAACAGATTTCATCCAGAATTTGTAACAAACTCACGACTGATCGAGGAATTTCTTAGACTGGTCGAAACAAGTCTAGGACTAGTCGAAGAAGGCCTAGGACTAGTCGAAGATCAGGCCAATCTCATGTAAAATAACATTCAGTTTATGTATTCGAAATGACCTACTTCTAAGGTCACCCTATGGTCAGTCAAACCTCAATCATGAAGTAAAGGACATTGAAACATTCGGAACTTGTGACCTTGAAGTATGAGCCTTGTAATCTTGATGTAGATCAATCTTGAAAGTGTCTTGAGTTCTTTACCAACTGCCTTGTACTCTTCAGCTTGAGTCTTATTTTGTGAGCTTTGCTTGTTGTGAGCTTAGCTTGTTCATGAATGTTGATCCTTGAGAGAGCTTCACTTATGCAAGTTATATATAACATAACAGTGATTTTGGCACCACAAATTTGACAACAAACAGGGATATAAACTATAACACTTACAGATTGTTAAGATTTCCAATTAGCGCGATCCAACGAAGATGCCTATAACTCCATCCTTTGATGTCAGATTGGGCAGATTATTGGTCATCTGATTGGTACTTTAGTGCTCTTCCATTCCTGACTGGAATCGCCGTATTATGAGTCCATTTGGGCATCTGTAAGTGGGATCGCAGTCGTCGGTCCTGAATGTTTCCTTCAACTCCTTGGCCAATAGTAACCCTCATAACTCTCTCTTCAGAGGTCGAATTTATACAATTTCAGGGCATTGGAATGATAACTTCTCAAGTTTCCAAATGGGACTAGAATTACTTAATTTAGAGATCGTTCATCCCAGAAGCACCATGGAACTCTTCGAACGTGATTTTACACTATGGATTGTTAAGATTTCCAAATCACACGATCCAATAGAGACACCTATAACTTCATGTTTTGATGTCAGATTGGGTTGATTATTGGTCATTTGAATGGTACTTTAGTGCTCTTTCAATCCTGACTGAAATCGTCGTATTCCGAGACCATTTGGGCAACCGTAAAAGGGATTGTAGTCATTAATCCTGAATGTTTCCTTCAACTCCTTGTCCAATAGTAACCCTCATAAATCTTTATGAAGGGGTGGAATTTAGACAATTACAGGGCGTTGGAATGGTAACTTCTCAAACTTCCAAATGGGACACGAATTACTTAATTCAGAGACCGTTCATCCCAAAAGCACATTGGAACTCTTCGATCGTCATTTGTCAATATGGACTGTTAAGATTTCCAAATTGCGGGATCCAACAAAGACTCCTACAACTCCATTCTTTGATGTTAGATTGGGTCGATTATTGGTCATCTGAATGGTACTTTAGTGCTCTTCCATTCCTGACTAGAATCATCGTATTCCGAGACCATTTGGGCAACCATAAGTGGGATTGTAGTCGTCAGTCCTGAATATTTCCTTCAACTCCTTGGCCAATAGTAACACACATAACTCTCTCTAAATAGGTCAAATTTAGACAATTTCAAGGCATTGGAATGGTAACTTCTCAAGCTTCCAAATGGGACCAGAATTGCTTAATTCAGAGACCGTTCATCCCAAAAGCACCTTGGAACTCTTCGATCGTCATTTTTCACTATGGATTGTTAAGATTTCCAAATTGCGCGATCCAATGGAGACGCCTATAACTCCATGCTTTGATGTCAGATTGGGTCGATTATTGGTCATTTGAATGGTACTTTAGTGCTCTTTCATTCCTGACTGGAATCGTCGTATTCCGAGACCATTTGGCAACCATAAATGGGATCATAGTTGTCAGTCCTGAATGTTTCCTTCAACTCCTTGGCCAATAGTAACCCTCATAACTCTCTCTTAAGAGGTTGAATTTAGACTATTTCTAGGCATTGGAATGGTAACTTCTCAAGCTTCCAAATGGGACTAGAATTGCTTAATTCAGAGGCCGTTCATCTCAAAAGTACCTTAGAACTCTTCGATCGTCATTTTTCACTATGGATTGTTAAGATTTCCAAATTGCGCGATCCAATGGAGACCCCTATAATTCCATCCTTTGATGTTAGATTGGGTCAATTATTGGTCATCTGAATGGTACTTTAGTGCTCTTTCATTCCTGACTGGAATTGTCGTATTCCGAGACCATTTGGGCATTTGTAAGTGGGATCACAGACGTCGGTCCTCAATGTTTCCTTCAACTCTATGGCCAATAGTAACCCTCATAATGTCCTCTTAAGAAGTCGAATTTAGACAATTTTTGGGCATTGGAATGGTAACTTCTCAAGCTTCCAAATGGGACTAGAATTGCTTAATTCAGAGACCGTTCATCCCAAAAGCATGTTAGAACTCTTCGATCGTCATTTTTCAATATGGATGGTTGAGATTTCTAAATTGCGCGATCCAATGGAGACACTTAGAACTCCATCCTTGGATATCAGTTTGGGTCTATTATTGGTCATCTGAATGGTACTTTAGTGCCCTTTCTTTCCTGACTGGAATCGTTGTATTACGAGACCATTTAGGAATCCGTATGTGGAATCGCCGTCGTCAGTCCTGAATGTTTCCTTCAACTCCTTGGCCAATGTAACCTTCATAACTCTCTCTTCAAAGTTTAAATTTAGACAATTTATGGGTATTAGATTGGTAACTTCTCAAGCTTCCAAATGGGACCCGAATTGCTTAATTCAGAGAGCGTTCATCCCAATAGCACGTTGGAACTCTTCGATCGTCATTTTTTAATATAGATTGTTAAGATTTCCAAATAGCGCGATCCAACGGAGATGCTTTGATGTCAGATTGGGTCGATTATTGGTCATCTAAATGGTACTTTAGTGCTCTTTCATTCCTGACTGGAATCGTCGTATTCCGAGACCATTTGGGCATCTGTAAGTGGGATCGCAGTCGTCGGTCCTGAATGTTTCCTTCAACTCCTTGGCCAATAGTGACCCTCATAACTCTCTCTTAAGAGGTCGAATTTAGACAATTTTTGGGCATTGGAATGGTAACTTCTAAAGCTTCCAAATGGGACTAGAATTGCTTAATTCAGAGACCATTCATCCCAAAAGCACGTTGGAACTCATCGATCGTCATTTTTCAATATGGATTGTTAATATTTCAAAATTGCGCGATCCAATGGAGATGCCTATAACTCCATCCTTTGATGTCAGATTGGTTCGATTATTGGTCATCTGAATGGTACTTTAGTGCTCTTTCATTCCTGACTGGAATCGTCGTATTACGAGACCATTTGCGCATCCGTAAGTGGGATCGCAGTCGTCGGTCCTGAATGTTTCCTTCATCTCCTTGGCCAATAGTAACCCTCATAACTCTCTCTTCAGAGGTCGAATTTAGACAATTTATGGACATTAGAATGGTAACTTCTCAAGCTTCCAATTGGGACCCGAATTGCTTAATTCAGAGACCGTTCATCCCAAAAGCACGTTGGAACTCTTCGATCGTCATTTTTGAATATGGACTGTTAAGATTTCCAAATTGTGGGATCCAACAGAGACACCTTTGATGTCAGATTGGGTTGATTATTGGTCATCTGAATGGTACTTTAGTTCTCTTTCATTCCTGACAGGAATCGTCGTATTACGATCCATTTGGGCATCCATAAGTGGGATCGCAGTCGTCGGTCCGGAATATTTCCTTCAACCCCTTGGCCAATAGTAACCCTAATAACTCTCTGTTCAGAGGTTGAATTTATACAATTTCTGGGCATTGGAATGGTAACTTCTCAAGCTTCCAAATGGGATGAGAATTGCTTAATTTAGAGACTGTTCATCCCAAAAGCACCTTGGAACTCTTCGATCATCATTTTTCACTATGGATTGTTAAGATTTCCAAATTGTGAGATCCAACAGAGACGCAAGCTTTGATGTCAGATTGGGTCAATTATTGGTCATCTGACTGGTACTTTAGTGCTCTTTCATGCCTAACTGGAATCGTCGTATTCCGAAACCATTTGGGCATTTGTAAGTGGGATCGCAGTCGTCGGTTCTCAATGTTTCCTTCAACTCCTTAGCCAATAGTCACCCTCATAACTCTCTCTTTAGAGGTCAAATTTAGACATTTTATGGGCATTAGAATGGTAACTTCTCAAGCTTCCAAAGGGGACACGAATTGCTTAACTCAGAGACCGTTCATCCCAAAAGCCCGTTGGAACTCTTCGAGCGTCATTTTGGAATATGGATTGTTAAGATATCCAAATTGCGGGATCCAACAGAGACGGCTACAACTCCATCCTTTAATGTCAGATTGGGTTGATTATTGGTCATCTAAATGGTACTTTAGTACTCTTTCATTCCTGACTAGAATTGTCATATTCCGAGACCATTTGGGCAACCGTAAGTGGGATCGTAGTCGTCGGTCCTGAATGTTTCCTTCAACTCCTTGCCCAATAGTAACCATCCTAAATATCTATGAAGAGGTCAAATTTTGATAATTTTAGGGCATTGGAATGGTAACTTCTCAAGCTGCCAAATGGGACCAGAATTCCTTAATTCAGAGATCGTTCATCCCAAAAGTACCTTGGAACTCTTCGATCATCATTTTTCATAATGGATTTTTAAGATTTCCAAATTGCACCATCCAATGGAGATGCCTATAACTCCATCCTTTGATGTTAGATTGGGTTGATTATTGGTCATCTGAATGGTACTTTAGTGCTCTTTCATTCCTGACTGGAATCGTTGTATTACGAGACCATTTGGGCATCCGTAAGTGGGATCGCAGTCGTCGGTCCTGAATGTTTCCTTCAACTCCTTGGCCAATAGTAACCCTCATAACTCTCTCTTCAGAGGTCAAATTTAGACAATTTATGGGCATTAGAATGGTAACTTCTCAAGCTTCCAAATGAGACCTGAATTGCTTAATTCAGAGACCGTTCATCCCAAAAGCACGTTGGAACTCTTCGATCGTCATTTTTCAAAATGGACTGTTAAGATTTCCAAATTGCTGGATCCAACAGAGACACCTACAACTCCATCCTTTGATCTCAGATTGGGTCGATTATTGGTCATCTGAATGGTACTTTAGTGCTCTTTCATTCCTAACTGGAATCATTGTATTTCGAGTCCATTTGGGCAACCATAAGTGGGATCGTAGTCGTCGGTCCTGAATGTTTCCTCCAACTCCTTGGCCAATAATAACCCTCATAAATCTCTCTTAAGAGGTAGAATTTAGAGAATTTCAAGGCATTGGAATGGTAACTTCTCAAGCTTCCAAATGGGACCAGAATTGCTTAATTCAGAGGCTGTTCATCCCAAACATCCCTTGGAACTCTTCGATCGTCATTTTTCACTATGGATTGTTAAGATTTCCAAATTGCATGATCCAACGGAGACGCCTATAAGTCCTTCCTTTGATGTTAGATTGGGTCGATTATTGGTCATCTGAATGGTACTTTAGGGCTCTTTCATTCTTGATTGGAATCGTCATATTACGAGACCATTTGGGCATTCGTAAGTGGGATCGCAGTCGTCGGTTCTGAATGTTTCCTTCAACTCCATGGCTAATAATAACCCACATAACTCTCTCTTCAGAGGTCGAATTTAGATAATTTATGGGCATTATAATGGTAATGGGACCATAATTACTTAATTCGGAGATCATTCATCCCAAAAGTACGTTGGAACTCTTTGATTGTCATGTTTCAATATTGACTGTTAAGATTTCTAAATTGCGGGATCCAACAGAGACTCCTACAACTCCATCCTTTGATGTTAGATTGGGTCGATTATTGGCCATCTGAATGGTACTTTAGTGCTCTTTCATTCTCGACTGGAATCGTCGTATTCCTAAACCATTTGAACAACCGTAAGTGGTATCCTAGTCGTCGGTCCTGAATATTTCCTTCAACCCCTTGACCAATAGTAACCCTCATAACTCTCTCTTAACTGGTCAAATTTAGACAATTTCAAGGCATTGGAATGGTAACTTCTCAAGCTTCCAAATGGGACTAGAATTGCATAATTCAGAGACCGTTCATCCCGAAAGTACCTTGGAACTCATCGATCATCATTTTTCACTATGGATTGTTATGATTTCCAAATTGCACGATCCAACGGAGACACCTATAACTCTATCCTTTGATGTCAGATTGGGTAGATTATTGGTCCTCTGATTGGTACTTTAGTGCTCTTTCATTCCAGATTGGAATCATCGTATTAATAGTCCATTTGGGCATCTGTAAGTGGGATCGCAGTCGTCGGTCATGAATGTTTCCTTCAACTCCTTGGCCAATAGTAACCCTCATAACTCTCTCTTCAGAGGTTGAATTTATACAATTTCAGGGCATTGGAATGGTAACTTCTCAAGCTTCCAAATGGGACTAGAATTGCTTAATTCAGAGACCGTTCATCCCAAAAGCACCTTAGAACTCTTCGATCGTCATTTTTCACTATGGATTGTTAAGATTTCCAAATTGCACGATCCAACGGAGACACATATAACTCCCTGCTTTGAAGTCAGATTTCGTTGATGATTTGTCTTTTGAATGGCTCTTTAGTGCACTTTCATTCTTGGCTGGAATCGTCGTCTTCCGAGACCATTTGGGCATCTGTAAGTTAGATCACAGTCGTCGGTTCTAAATGTTTCCTTCAACTCCTTAGCCAATACTAACCCTCATAACTCTCTCTTAAGAGGTCGAATATAAACAATTTTAGGGCATTGGAATGGTAACTTGTAAAGCTTTCAAATGGGACCAGAATTGCTTAATTCAGAGACTGTTCATCCGAAAAGTACGTTGGAACTCTTTGTTCATCATTTTTCAATATGGATTGTTAATAAATTGCGCGATCCTATGGAGATGCCTATAACTCCCTCCTTTGATGTCAGATTGGGTTGATTATTGGTCATCAGATTGGCACTTTAGTGATCTTTCATTCGAGATTGGAATCGTTGTATTAATAGTCCATTTGGGCATCTGTTAGCGGGATCGCAGTCGTCGGTCCTGAATGTTTCCTTCAACTCCTTCCTTGGCCAATAGTAACCCTCATAACTCTCTCTTCAGAGGTCGAATTTATACAATTTTAGGGCATTGGAATGGTAACTTCTCAAGCTTCCAAATGGGACTAGAATTGCTTAATTCAGAGGCCGTTCATCCCAAAAGCACCTTAGAACTCTTCGATTGTCATTTTTCACTATGGATTGTTAAGATTTCCAAATTGCACTATCCAAAGGAGACACATATAACTCCATGCTTTGAAGTCAGATTTCGTTGATGATTGGTTATCTAAATGGTACTTCAGTGCACTTTCATTCTGGACTGGAATCATCGTCTTCCGAGACCATTTGGGCATCTGTAAGTTGGATCGCAGTCATCGGTCTTGAATGTTTTCTTCAACTCCTTGGCCAATAGTAACCCTCATAACTCTCTCTTAAGAGGTCGAATATAAACAATTTTAGGGCATTGGAATGGTAACTTCTAAAGCTTTCAAATGGGACTAGAATTGCTTAATTCAGAGACCATTCATCCGAAAAGTACGTTGGAACTCTTCGATCGCCATTTTTCATTATGGATTGTTATGATTTCTAAATTGCGTGATCCTATGGAGAGGCCTATAACTCCATCCTTTGATGTCAGATTAGGTTGATTATTGGTCATCTGAATGGTACTTTAGTGCTCTTTCATTCCTAACTGGAATCGTCGTAATATGAGTCTATTTAGGCATCCATAAGTGGGATCGCAGTCGTCAGTCCTGAATGTTTCCTTCAACTCCTTGGCCAAAAGTAACCCTCATAACTCTCTCTTCAGAGGTCGAATTTAGATAATTTTAGGTCATTGGAATGGTAACTTCTCGAGCTTTCAAATGGGACACGAATTGCTAAATTTAGAGACCGATCATCCCAAAAGCACGTTGTAACTCTTCGATCGTCAATTTTGAATATGGATTGTTAGGATTTCCAAATTTCAGGATCCAACAGAGACGCCTATACCTCCATCTGTGATGTCAGATTGGGTCAATTATTGGTCATCTGAATGGTACTTTAGTACTCTTTCATTCCTGATTGGAATTGTCGTATTCTGAGACCATTTGGGCAACCGTAAGTTGAATCGTAGTCGTCGGTCCTAAATGTTTCCTTCAACTCCTTGGCCAATAGTAACCCTCATAACTCTCTCTTAAGAGGTTGAATTTATATAATTTCAGGGCATTGGAATGGTAACTTCTCAAGCTTCTAAAATGGGACTAAAATTGCTTAATTCAGAGACCGTTCATCCCAAAAGTACCTTGGAACACTTCAATCATCATTTTTTCACTAGGGATTGTTAATATTTCCAAATTGCGCGATCCAATGGAGATGCCTATAACTCCATCCTTTGTTGTCAGATTGGGTTGATTAATGGTCATCTGAATGGTACTTTAGTGCTCTTTCATTCCTGACTGGAATCATTGTATTACGAGACCATTTGTGCATCCGTAAGTGGGATCGCAGTCAATGGTCCTGAATGTTTCCTTCAACTCCTTGGCCAATAGTAACCCTCATAACTCTCTATCCAGAGGTCAAATTTGGACAATTTATGGGCATTAGAATGGTAACTTCTCGAGCTTCCAAATGGGACCTGAATTGCTTAATTCAGAGACTATTCATCCCAAAAGCACGTTGGAACTCTTCGATCGTCATATTTCAATATGGACTATTAAGATTTTCAAATTACGAGATCCAACAGAGACGCCTACAACTCCATCCTTTGATGTCAGATTGTGTAGATTATTGGACATCTGATTGGTACTTTAGTGCTCTATGATTCCAGACTGGAATCGTCATATTACGAGTCCCTTTGGGCATCTGTAAATGGGATCGTAGTCGTTGGTCCGGAATGTTTCCTTCAACTCCTTGGCCAATAGTAACCCTCATAACTCTCTCTTCAGAGGTCGAATTTATATAATTTCAGGGCATTGGAATGGTAACTTCTCAAGCTTCCAAAATGGGACTAAAATTGCTTAATTTAGAGACCGTTCATCCCAAAAGTACCTTGGAACACTTCAATCGTCATTTTTCACTAAGGATTGTTAATATTTCCAAATTGCGCGATCCAATGGAGATGCCTATAACTCCATCCTTTGTTGTCAGATTGGGTTGATTAATGGTCATCTGAATGGTACTTTAGTGCTCTTTCATTCCTGACTAGAATCATTGTATTACGAGACCATTTGTGCATCTGTAAGTGGGATCGCAGTCAATGGTCCTGAATGTTTCCTTCAACTCCTTGGCCAATAGTAACCCTCATAACTCTCTATCCAGAGGTCAAATTTGGACAATTTATGGGCATTAGAATGGTAACTTCTCGAGCTTCCAAATGGGACCTGAATTGCTTAATTCAGAGACTATTCATCCCAAAAGCACGTTGGAACTCTTCGATCGTCATATTTCAATATGGACTATTAAGATTTTCAAATTACGAGATCCAACAGAAACGCCTACAACTCCATCCTTTGATGTCAGATTGTGTAGATTATTGGACATCTGATTGGTACTTTAGTGCTCTATGATTCCGGACTGGAATCGTCGTATTACGAGTCCCTTTGGGCATCTGTAAGTGGGATCATAGTCGTTGGTCCGGAATGTTTCCTTCAACTCCTTGGCCAATAGTAACCCTCATAACTCTCTCTTCAGAGGTCGAATTTATATAATTTCAGGGCATTGGAATGGTAACTTCTCAAGCTTCCAAAATGGGACCAGAATTGCTTAATTCAGAGACTGTTCATCCCTAAGGCACCTTTAAACTCTTCGATCGTCATTTTTCACTATGGATTGTTAAGATTTCTAAATCGTGGGATCCAACGGACATGCCTATAACTCCATGCTTTGATGTCAGATTGGGTCGATTATTGGTCATCTGAATGGTACTTTAGCGCTCATTCATTCCTGACTAGAATCATCGTATTCCGAGACCATTTCGGATTCCATAAGTGGGATCACAGTAGTTGGTCCTGAATGTTTCCTTCAACTCCTTGGCCAATAGTGACCCTCAAAAGTCTCTCTTAAGAGGTTGAATTTTAACAATTTTAGGGCATTGGAATCGTAACTTCTAAAGCTTCCAAATGGGACCAAAATTGCTTAATTTAGAGACCGTTCATCCCAAAAGCACGTTGGAACTCTTTGATCGTCATTTTTTGTTATGGATTGTTAAGATTTCCAAATTACGCGATCCAATGGAGAAGCCTATAACTGGATCCTTCGATGTCAGATTGCGGCGATTATTGGTCATCTGAAGGGTAATTTAGTGCTCTTTCATTCCTGACTGGAATCATCGTATTACGAGACCATTTGGGCATCCGTAAGTGGGATCGTAGTCGTCGGTCCTGAATGTTTCCTTCAACACCTTGACCAATAGTAACCCTCATACTCTCTCTTAACAGGTCAAATTTAGACAATTTCAAGGCATTGGAATGGTAACTTCTCAAGCTTCCAAATGGAACTACAATTACATAATTTAGAGATCGTTCATCCGAAAAGTACCTTGGAACTCATCGATCGTCATTTTTCACTATGGATTGTTATGATTTCCAAATTGCATGATCCAACGAAGACACCTATAACTCCATCCTTTGATGTCAGATTGGGTCGATTATTGGTCATCTGAATGGTACTTTAGTGCTCTTTAATTCCAGACTAGAATCGTTGTATTCCGAGACCATTTAGGTAACCGTAAGTGGGATCGTAATCGTTGATCCTGAATGTTTCCTTCAACTCCTTGGCCAATAGTAACCCTCATAACTCTCTCTTAAGAGGTTGAATTTAGACAATTTTAGGGCATTGGAATGGTAACTTCTCAAGCTTCCAAATGGGACCAGAATTGCTTAATTCAGAGACCGTTCATCCCAAAAGTACCTTGGAACTCTTCGATCGTCAATTTTCACTATGGATTGATAAGATTTCCAAATTGCGCGATCCAACAGAGATGCCTATAACTCCATGCTTTGATGTCAGATTGGGTAGATTTTTAGTCATCTGATTGGTACTTTAGTGCTCTTTCATTCCTGACTGGAATCGTCGTATTACAAGACCATTTGGGCATCCGTAAGTGGGATCGCAGTCGTCGGTCCTGAATGTTTCCTTCAACTCCTTGGCCAATAGTAACCCTCATAACTCTCTCTTCAGAGGTCGAATTTAGACAATTTATGGGCATTAGAATGGTAACTTCTCAAGCTTCCAAATGGGACCCGAATTGCTTAATTCAGAGACCGTTCATCCCAAAAGCACGTTGGAACTCTTCGATCATCATTTTTCAATATGGATTGTTAAGATTTCCAAATTGCGGGATCCAACAGAGACGCCTACAACTCCATCCTTTGATGTCAGATTGGGTCGATTATTAGTCATCTGAATGGTACTTTAGTGCTCTTTCATTCCTGACTGGAATCGTCGTATACCTAAACCAATTGGGCAACCGTAACTGGGATCGTAGTCATCAGTCCTAAATGTTTCCTTCAACACCTTGACCAATAGTAACCTTCATAACTCTCTCTTAACAGGTCAAATTTCAAAAATTTCAAGGCATTGGAAAGGTTACTTCTCAAGCTTCCAAATGGGACTAGAATTGCATAATTCAGAGATCGTTCATCCCAAAAGTACCTTGGAACTCATCGATCGTCATTTTTCACTATGGATTGTTTTGATTTCCAAATTGCATATCCAACAGAGACACCTATAACTCCATCCTTTGATGTCAGATAGGGTAGATTATTGGTCCTCTGATTGGTACTTTAGTGCTCTTTCATTCCTGACTGGAATCGTCGTATTCCGAGACCATTTGGGCATCCGTAAGTGGGATCGCAGTCGTCGGTCCTAAATGTTTCCTTCAACTCCTTGGCCAATAGTAACCCTCATAACTCTCTCTTCAGAGGTCGAATTTATACAATTTCAAGGCATTGGAATGGTAACTTCTCAAGCTTCCAAATGGGACCAGAATGAGTTAATTCAGAGACTGTTCAAGACAAAAGCACCTTGGAACTCTTCAAACGTCATTTTACACTATGGATTGTTAGGATTTCCAAATTGCTTGATCCAATAGAGACACCTATAACTTCATGTTTTGATGTCAAATCGGGTCGATTATTGGTCATCTGAATTGTACTTTAGTGCTCTTTAAATCCTGACTAGAATCGTCGTATTCTGAGACCATTTGGGCAACCGTAAGTGGGAACGTAGTCGTCGGTCCTGAATGTTTCCTTCAACTCCTTGGCCAATAGTAACTCTTTGATCATCATTTTTGAATTTGGATTGTTAGGATTTCCAAATTTTGGGATCCAACAGAGATGCCTATACCTCCATCCTTTGATGTCAGATTCTGTCAATTATTGGTCATCTGAATGGTACTAGTGCTCTTTCATTCTTGATTGGAATCGTCGTATTACGAGACCATTTGTGCATCCATAAGTGGGATCGCAGTCATCGGTCCTGAATGTTTCCTTCAACTCCTTGGCCAATAGTAGCCCCATAACTCTCTATTCAGAGGTCGAATTTTGACAATTTATGGGCAGTAGAATGGTAACTTCTCGATCTTCCAAATGGGACCTGAATTGCTTAGTTCATAGACTGCTCATCCCAAAAGCTCGTTGGAACTCTTCGATCGTCATATTTCAATATGAACTGTTAAGATTTCGAAACTATGGGATCCAACAAAGACGCTTACAACTCCATCCTTTGATGTCAGATTGGGTAGAGTATTGGTCATCTGATTGGTACTTTAGTGCTCTATGATTCTGGACTAGAATCGTCGTATTACGAGTCCCTTTGGGCATCTATAAGTTGGATCTCAGTCGTTGGTCCGAAATGTTTCCTTCAACTCCTTGGCCAATAGTAACCCACATAACTCTCTCTTTAGAGGTCGAATTTATACAATTTCAAGGCATTGGAATGGTAACTTCTCAAGCTTCCAAAATGGGACCAGAATTGCTTAATTCAGAGACTGTTCATCCCTAAAGCACCTTTGAACTCTTCGATCGTCATTTTTCACTATGGATTGTTAAGATTTCTAAATTGTGGGATCCAATGGACATGCTTATAACTGGATCCTTTGTTGTTAGATTGGGTTGATTATTGGTCATCTGAATGGTACTTTAGTGTTCATTCATTCCTAAATAGAATCATCGTATTCCGAGACCATTTGGGCTTTTGTAAGTGGGATCACAGTCGTCGGTCCTGAATGTTTCCTTCAACTCCTTGGCCAATAGTGACCCTCAAAACTCTCTCTTCAGAGGTTGTATTTACACAATTTATGGGCATTAGAATTGTAACTTCTCAAGCTTCCAAATGAGACCCGAATTGCTTAATTCAAAGACTGTTAATCCCAAAAGCTCGTTGGAACTCTTCGATCATCATTTTTCAATATGGACTGTTAAGATTTTCAAATTGTGGGATCCAACAGAGACGCATACAACTCCATCCTTTGATGTCAGATTGGGATGATTATTGGTCATCTAAAAGTTACTTTAGTGCTCTTTCATTCCTGACTGGAATCGTCGTATTACGAGACCATTTGGGCATCCGTAAATGGGATCGCAGTCATCGATCCTAAATGTTTTCTTCAACAACTTGGCCAAGAGTAACCCTCATAACTCTCTTTTCAAAGGTCGAATTTAGACAATTTATGGGCATTAGAATAGTAACTTCTTAAGCTTCCAAATGGGATTGAATCGCTTAATTCAGAGACCGTTCGTCCCAAAAGTACCTTTGAACCCTTCGATCGTCATTTCTTTCTATGGACTAATAAGATTTCCAAATTGCGCGATCCAACGGAGACGCCTATAACTCCATGCTTTGATGTCAGATTAGGTCGATTATTGGTCATCTGAATGGTACTTTAGTGCTCTTTCATACCTGAATGGAATCGTTGTATTCCGAGACCATTTGGGCATCTGTAAGTGGGATTGCAGTCGTCGGTCCCGAATGTTTCCTTCAACTCCTTGGCCAATAGCAACCCTCATAACTCTCTTAAGAAGTCAAATTTCGACAATTTTAAGGCATTGGAATGGCAACTTCTAAAGCTTCCAAATGGGACCAGAATTGCTAAATTCAGAGACCGTTCATCCCAAAAGCACATTGGAACTCTTCGATCATCATTTTTCAATATGGATTGTTTAGCTTTCTAAATTGCGCGATCCAATGGAGATGCCTATAACTGGATCCTTCGATGTCAGATTGCGGCGATTATTGGTCATCTGAAGGGTAATTTAGTGCTCTTTCATTCCTGATTGGAATCATCGTATTACGAGACCATTTGGGCATCCGTAAGTGGGATCGCAGTCGTCGGTCCTGAATGTTTCCTTCAACTCCTTGGCCAATAGTAACCCTCATAACTCTCTTCAAAGGTCTAATTTATATAATTTCAGGGCATTGAAATGGTAACTTCACAAGCTTCCAAATGGGACCAGAATTGGTTAATTAGAGACCATTCATCCAAAAAGCACCTTGGAACTCTTCGATCATCATTTTTCACTATGGATTGTTAGGATTTCCAAATTGCGGGATCCAACAGAGACGCCTATAACTCCATCCTTTGATGTGAGATTGGGTCGACGATTGGTCATCTGAATGGTACTTTAGTGCTCTTTCATTCCTGACTAGAATCGTCATATTCCTAGACCATTTGGGCATCCGTAAGTGGGATCGTAGTCGTCAGTCTTGAATGTTTCCTTCAAGTCCTTGGACAGTAGCAACCCTCATAACTCTCTTAAGAGGTAGAATTTAAACAATTTTAAGGCATTGGAATGGTAACTTCTCAAGCTTCCAAATGGGACTAGAATTGCTTAATTCAGAGACCGTTCATCCCAAAAGCACCTTGGAACTCTTCGATCGTCATTTTTCACTATGGATTGTTAAGATTTCCAAATTGCGCGATCCAACGGAGACGCCTATAACTCCATGCTTTGATGTCAGATTGGGTCGATTATTGGTCATCTGAATGGTACTTTAGTGCTCTTTCATTCCTGACTGGAATCGTCGTATTCCGAGACCATTTCGACATCTGTAAGTGGGATCGCAGTCGTCGGTCCTGAATGTTTCCTTCAACTCCTTGACCAATAGTAACCCTCATAACTCTCTCTCAAGAAGTCGAATTTAGACAATTTCAGGGCATTAGAATGGTAACTTCTCAAGCTTCCAAATGGGACTAGAATTGCTTAATTCAGAGACCGTTCATCCTAAAAGTACCTTGGAACTCTTCGATCGTCATTTTTCACTACGGATTGTTAAGATTTCCAAATTACGCTATCCAATGGAGATCGCTATAACTCCATCCTTTGATGTCAGATTAGGTTGATTATTGGTCATCTGAATGGTACTTTAGTGCTCTATCATTCCTGACTGGAATCGTCGTATTACGAGACCATTTGGGCATCCGTAGGTGGGATCGCAGTCATCGGTCCTGAATGTTTCCTTCAACTCCTTGGCCAATAGTAACACACATAACTCTCTCTTCAGAGGGCAAATTTTGATAATTTATGGGAATTAGAATGGTAACTTCTCGAGCTTCTAAATGGGACCTGAATTGCTTAATTCAGAGCCCGTTCATCCCAAAAGCACGTTGGAACTCTTCGATCGTCATATTTCAATAGGGACTGTTAAGATTTCCAAATTACGGGATCCAACTGAGATGCCTACAACTCCATCCTTCGATGTCAGAATGGGTAGATTATTGGTCATCTGATTGGTACTTTAGTGCTCTATGATTCCTGACTGGAATCGTCCTATTACGAGTCCCTTTGGGCATCTGTAAGTGGGATAGTAGTTGTCGGTCTGGAATGTTTCCTTCAACTCCATGGCCAATAGTAACCCTCATAACTCTCTCTTTAGAGGTCGGATTTATACAATTTTAGGGCATTGGAATGGTAACTTCTCAAGCTTCCAAAATGGGACCAGAATTGCTTAATTCACAGACTGTTCATCCCTAAAGCACCTTTGAACTCTTCGATCGTCACTTTTCACTATGGATTGTTAATATTTCCAAATTGCTGCATACAATGGACAAGCATATAACTCTATGCTTTGATGTCAGATTGGGTCAATTATTGGTCATCTGAATGGTACTTTAGTGCTCATTCATTCCTTACTAGAATCATCGTATTCCTAGACCATTTGGGCAACCGTAAGTGGGATCGTAATCGTCGGTCCAGAATGTTTCCTTCAACTCCTTGGACAATAGTAATCCTCAAAACTCTCTCTTAAGAGGTCGAATTTTGAAAATTTCAGGGCATTGGAATGGTAACTTCTCAAGCTTCCAAATTGGACCCGAATTGCTTAATTCTGAGACCGTTCGTCCCAAAAGTACCTTTGAACTCTTCGGTCGTCATTTCTTACTATGGATTGTTAAGATTTCCAAATTGCGCGATCCAACGGAGACATCATAACTCCATGCTTTGATGTCAGATTGGGTAGATTATTGGTCATCTGAATGGTACTTTAGTGCTCTTTCATTCCTGACTGGAATCGTCGTATTTCGAGACCATTTGGGCAACTGTAAGTGGGATCACAGTTGTCGGTCCTGAATGTTTCCTTCAACTCCTTGGCCAATAGTAACCCTCATAACTCTCTCTTGAGAAGTCGAATTTAGACAATTTTAGGGCATTGGAATGGTAACTTCTAAAGCTTCCAAATGGGACCAGAATAGCTTAATTCAGAGACCGTTCATCCCAAAAGCACGTTGAAACTCTTCAATCGTCATTTTTCAATATGGATTGTTAAGATTTCCAAATTGCGCGATCCAATGGAGACGCCTATAACTCCATCCTTTGATGTCAGATTGGGTCAATTATTAGTCAACTGAATGGTACTTTAGTGCTTTTTTATTCCTGACTGGAATCGTCGTATTACGAGACCATTTAGGCATCCGTAAGTGGGATCGTAGTCGTCGATCCTGAATGTTTCCTTCAACTCCTTGGCCAATAGTAACCCTCATAACTCTCTCTTCAGAGGTCGAATTTATACAATTTCAGGGCATTGGAATGGTAACTTCTCAAGCTTCCAAATGGGACCAGAATTGGTTAATTTAGAGACCGTTCATCCCGAAAGCACGTTGGAACTCTTCGATCGTCATTTTTCGTTATGGATTGTTATGATTTCCAAATTACGCGATCCAATGGAGAAGCCTATAACTGGATCCTTCGATGTCAAGTTGCGGCGATTATTGGTCATCTGAAGGGTAATTTAGTGCTCTTTCATTCCTGACTGGAATCATCCTATTACGAGACCATTTGGGCATCCGTAAGTGGGATCGTAGTCGTCGGTCCTGAATGTTTCCTTCAACACCTTGACCAATAGTAACCCTCATAACTCTCTCTTAACAGGTCAAATTTAGACAATTTCAAGGCATTGGAATGGTAACTTCTCAAGCTACCAAATGGGACCAGAATTGCTTAAATCAGAGACTGTTCGTCCCAAAAGTACCTTTGAACTCTTCGATCGTAATTTCTCACTATGGATTGTTAAGATTTTTAAATTGCGCGATCCAACGGAGATGCCTATAATTCCATGCTTTGATGTCAGATTGGGTTGATTATTGGTCATCTGAATGGTACTTTAGTCCTCTTTCATTCCTGACTAGAATCGTCATATTCTGAGACCATTTAGACACCTGTAAGTCGAATCACAGTCGTCGGTCCTGAATGTTTCCTTCAACTCCTTGGCCAATAGTAACCCTCATAACTCTCTCTTAAGAAGTCGAATTTAGACAATTTTAGGGCATTGGATTGGTAACTTCTAAAGCTTCCAAATGGGACCAGAATTACTTAATTCAGAAACCGTTCATCCCAAAAGCACGTTGGTACTCTTCAATCATCATTTTTCAATATGGATTGTTAAGATTTCTATATTGCGAGATCTAATGGAGATGCCTACAACTCCATCCTTTGATGTTAGATTGGGACGATTAATGGTCATCTAAAAGTTACTTTAGTGCTATTTCATTCCTGACTGGAATCGTCGTATTACGAGACCATTTGGGCATCCGTAGGTGAGATTACAGGCATCGATCCTAAATGTTTCCTTCAACTCCTTGGCCAAGAGTAACCCCTCATAAGTCTTTTTTCAGAGGTCGAATTTAGACAATTTATGGGCATTAGAATAGTAACTTCTCTAGCTTCCAAATGGGACCCGAATTGCTTAATTCAGAGACCGTTCATCCCAAAAGTACCTTTGAACTCTTCGATCGTCATTTCTTACTATGGATTGTTAAGACTTCCAAAATGCACGATCCAATGGAGACGCCATAACTCCATGCTTTGATGTCAGATTGGGTCGATTATTGGTCATCTAAATGGTACTTTAGTGCTCTTTCATTCCTGACTGGAATCGTCGTATTCCGAGACCATTTGGGCCACTGTAAGTGGGATCACAGTCGTCGGTCCTGAACGTTTCCTTCAACTCCTTGGCCAATAGTAACCTTCATAACTCTCTCTTCAGAGGTCGAATTTATACAATTTCAGGACATTGGAATGGTAACTTCTCAAGCGACCAAATGGGACTAGAATTGCTTAATTCAGACACCGTTCGTCCTAAAATTACTTTTGAACTCTTCGATCGTAATTTCTCACTACGGATTGTTAAGATTTTTGAATTGCGCGATCCAACGGAGACGCCTATAACTCCATGCTTTGGTGTCAGATTGGGTCGATTATTGGCCATCTGAATGGTACTTTAGTGCTATTCTTGACTGGAATCATTGTATTTTGAGACCATTTGGGCATCCGTAAGTGGGATCGCAGTCGTCGGTCCTAAATGTTTCCTTCAACTCCTTGGCCAATAGTAACCCTCATAACTCTCTCTTAAGAAGTCGAATTTAGACAATTTTAGGGCATTGGAATGGTAACTTCTAAAGCTTCCAAATGGGACCAGAATTGCTAAATTCAGAGACCGTTCATCCCAAAAGCATGTTGGAACTCTTCGATTGTCATTTTTCAATATAGATTGTTAAGATTTTTAAATTGTGACATCCAATGGTGATGCCAATAACTCCATCCTTTGATGTCAGATTGGGATGATAATTAGTCATCTGAAAGGTACTTTAGTGCTCTTTCATTCCTGACTGGAATCGTCGTATTACGAGACCATTTGGGGATCTGTAAGTGGGATCGCAGTCATAGGTCCTGAATGTTTCCTTCAACTCCTGGGCCAATAGTAACCCTCATAACTCTCTCTTTAGAGGTCAAATTTTGACAATTTATGGGCATTAGAATGGTAACTTCTCGAGCTTCCAAATGGGACCTGAATTGCTTAATTAAGAGACCGTTCATCCCAAAAGCACGTTGGAACTCTTCGATCGTCATATTTCAATATGGATTGTTAAAATTTCCAAATTGCGGGATCCAATAGGGACGCCTACAACTCCATCCTTTGATGTCAGATTAGGTAGATTATTGGTCATCTGATTGGTACTTTAGTGCTCTAAGATTCCTGACTGGAATCGTCGTATTACGAGTCCCTTTGGGCATCTGTAAGTGGGATAGTAATCGTCGATCCAGAATGTTTCCTTCAACTCCTTGGCCAATAGTAACCCTCATAACTCTCTCTTCAGAGGTCGAATTTATATAATTTCAGGGCATTGGAATGGTAACTTCTCAAGCTTCCAAAATGGGACCAGAATTGCTTAATTTAGAGACTGTTCATCCCTAAAGTACCTTTGAACTCTTCGATCGTCTTTTTTCACGATGGATTGTTAATATTTCCAAATTACGGGAACCAACGGACAGGCCTATAACTCTATGCTTTGATGTCAGATTGGGTCGATTATTGGTCATCTAAATGGTACTTTAGTGCTCATTCATTCCTGACTAGAATAATCATATTCCGAGACCATTTGGGCTTCCGTAAGTGGGATCGCAGTTGTCAATCCTGAATGTTTCCTTCAACTCCTTGGCCAATAGTAACCCTCAAAACTCTCTCTTAAGAGGTTAAATTTAGATAATTTTTTGGCAAATGGGACCAGAGTTGCTTAAATCAGAGACCGTTCATCCTGAATGCACGTTGGAACTCTTCAATCGTCATTTTTCATTATGGATTGTTAAGATTTCTAAAGTACGCGATCCAATGGAGACGCCTATACTCCATCCTTTGATGTCAAACTGGGTCGATTATTGGTCATCTGAAGGGTATTTAGTGCTCTTTCATTCCTGACTGGAATCGTCGTATTCCTAGACCATTTGGGCAACCGTAAGTGGGATCGTAGTCGTCGGTCCTGAAAGTTTCCTTCAACTCCTTGCACAAAAGTAACCCTCATAACTCTATCTTAAGAGGTCAAATTTTGATAATTTCAGGGCATTGGAATGGTAACTTCTCAAGCTTTCAAATCGGACCGGAATTGCTTAATTCAGAGACCGTTCGTCCCAAAAGTACCTTTGAACTCTTCGATCGTCATTTCTTACTATGGATTATTAAGATTTCCAAATTGCACGATCCAACGGAGACGCCATAACTCCATGCTTTGATGTCAGATTGGGTCGATTATTGGTCATCTGAATGGTGCGTTAGTGCTCTTTCATTCCTGACTGGAATCGTCGTATTCCGAGACCATTTGGGCAACTGTAAGTGGGATCGCAGTTGTCAGTCCTGAATGTTTTCTTCAACTCCTTGGCCAATAGTAACCCTCATAACTCTCTCTTAAGAGTCGAATTTAGACAATTTTAGGGCATTGGAATGGTAACTTCTAAAGCTTCCAAATGGGACCAGAATTGCTTAATTCAGAGACCGGTCATCCCAAATGCACGTTGGAACTCTTCGATCGTCATATTTCAATATGGATTGTTAAGATTTCCAAATTGCGGGATCCAACAGAGACGCCTATAACTCCATCCTTTGATATTAGATTAGGTAGATTATTGGTCATCTGATTGGTACTTTAGTGCTCTATGATTCCTGACTGGAATCGTCGTATTACGAGTCCCTTTGGGCATCTGTAAGTGGGATAGTAGTCGTCGGTCCGGATTGTTTCCTTCAACTCCTTGGCCAATAGTAACCCTCATAACTCTCTCTTTAGAGGTTGAATTTATACAATTTTAGGGCATTGGAATGGTAACTTCTCAAGCTTCTAAAATGGGACCCGAATTGCTTAATTCACAGACTGTTCATCCCTAAAGCAACTTTGAACTCTTCGATCGTTATTTTTCACTATGGATTGTTAATATTTCCAAATCACGGGATCCAACGGACAGGCCTATAACTCTATGCTTTGATGTCAGATTGGGTCGATTATTGGTCATCTGAATGGTACTTTAGTGCTCATTCATTCCTGACCAGAATCATCGTATTCCGAGACCATTTGGGCTTGCGTAAGTGGGATCGTAGTTGTCGGTCCTGAATGTTTCCTTCAACTCCTTGGCCAATAGTAACCCTCAAAACTCTCTCTTAAGAGGTTGAATTTAGACAATTTTTGGGCAAATGGGACCAGAGTTGCTTAAATTAGAGACCGTTCATCCTGAATGCACGATGGAACTCTTCCATCGTCATTTTTCATTATGGATTGTTAAGATTTCAAAACTACACGATCCAATGGAGACGCCTATAACTCCATCCTTTGATGTCAGACTGGGTCGATTATTGGTCATCTGAAGGGTAATTTAGTGCTCTTTCGTTCCTGACTGGAATTGTCGTATTCTTAGACCATTTGGGCAACCGTAAGTGGGATCGTAGTCGTTGGTCCTAAAAGTTTCCTTCAACTCCTTGGACAATAGTAACCCTCATAACTCTCTCTTAAGAGGTTGAATTTTGATAATTTTAAGGCATTGGAATGGTAACTTCTCAAGCTTCCAAATCGGACACGAATTGCTTAATTCAGAGACCGTTCATCCCAAAAGTACCTTTGAACTCTTCGGTCGTCATTTCTTACTATGGATTGTTAAGATTTCCAAATTGCGCGATCCAACAGAGACACCATAACTCCATGCTTTGATGTCAGATTGGGTCAATTATTGGTCATCTGAATGGTACTTTAGTGCTCTTTCATTCCTGACTGGAATCGTTGTATTCCGAGACCATTTGAGCAACTGTAAGTGGGATCACAGTTGTCAGTCCTGAATGTTTCCTTCAACTCCTTGGCCAATAGTAACCCTCATAACTCTCTTAAGAGGTCAAATTTAGACAATTTTAGGGCATGGGAATGGAAACTTCTAAAGCTTCCAAATGGGACCAGAATTGCTTAATTCAGAGCCCGTTCATCCCAAGAGCACGTTGGAACTCTTCGATCGTCATTTTTCAATATGGACTATTAAGATTATCAAATTGGGTGATCCAATGGAGATGCCTTTAACTCCATCCTTTGATGTCAGATTGGGTCATTGGAGTTTTAGCCATCTCTGTTGGATCCCGTAATTCTGAAATCGTAACAATCCATATTCCGGTCTCTGAATTAAGCAATTCGGGTCTCATTTAGAAGCTTGAGAAGTTACCATTGCAATGCCCGTAAATTATATAAATTTGACCTTTGAAGAGAGAGTTAAGAGGGTTACTAATGGGCAAGGAGTTGAAGGAAACATTCAGGACCGACAACTGCGATCCCACTTATGGATGCCCAAATAGTCTCGTAATACGAAAATTCCAGTCAGGAATGATAGGGCACTAAAGTACCATTCAGATGACCAATAATCGACCCAATCTGACATCAAAGGATGGAGTTATATGTGTCTCCATTGGATCGCGCAATTTGGAAATCTTAACAATCCATAGTGAAAAATGAAGATCGAATAGTTCCAAGGTACTTTTGGGATGAACGGTCTCTGAATTAAGCAATTCTGGTCCCATTTGGAAGCTTGAGAAGTTACCATTCTAATGCCCTGAAATTGTCTAAATTCGACCTCTTAAGAGAGAGTTATGAGGGTTACTATTGGCCAAGGATTCGATGGAAACATTTAGGACCGACGACTACGATCCGTCTTACGGTTTCCCAAATGGTCTCTGAATATGACGATTCCAGCCAGGAATGAAAGAGCACTAAAGTGCCATTCGGATGACCAATAATCGACCCAATCTGACATCAAAGGATGGAGATGTAAGTGACTCTGTTGGATCCCACAATTTAGAAATCTTAAATATCCATACTGAAAATTGACGATCAAAGAGTTCAAACGTGCTTTTGGGATGAACGGTCTCTGTATTATGCAATTTGGGTCCCATTTGGAAGCTTGAGAAGTAACCATTCTAATGCCCATAAATTGTCTAAATTCGACCTCCGAAGAGAGAGTTATGAGGGTTACTAATGGCCAAGGAGTTGAAGGAAACATTCCGAACCGATGACTACGATCACACTTACGGATGCCCAAATGGTCTCGTAATACGACGATTCCAGTCAGGAATGAAAGAGCACTAAAGTACCATTCAGATGACCAATAATTGACCCAATCTGAGAACAAAGGATGGAGTTATAGGCGTCTATATTGGATCGCGCAATTTAATAATCTTAACAATCCATATTGAAAAATGACAATCAAAGAGTTCCAATGTGCTTTTGAGATGAACGGTCTATTAAGCAATTCTGGTCACATTTGGATGCTGGAGAAGTTACCATTCCAATGCCCTGAAATTGTATAAATTCGACCTCTGAAGAGAGAGTTATGAGGGTTACTATTGGCCAAGGAGTTGAAGGAAACATTCAGGACCGACAACTGCGATCCCACTTACGGATGCCCAAATGGTCTCGTAATACGACGATTCTAGTCAGGAATGAAAGAGCACTAAAGTACCATTCAGATGACCAATAATCAACCCAATCTTACATCGAAGGATGGAGTTATAGGCGACTCCGTTGGATCGCACAATTTTGAAATCTTAACAATCTGTAGTGAAAAATGAAGATCAAATAGTTCCCAGGTACTTTTGGGATGAACAGTCTCTGAATTAAGCAATTCTTATCCCATTTGGAAGCTTGAGATGTTAACATTCCAATGCCTTGAATTTGTCTAAATTCGACCTCTGAAGAGATAGTTATGTGGGTTACTATTGGCAAGTTATGTGGGTTACTATTGGCAAAGAGTTAAAGGAAACATTCAGGACCAACGACTCTGATCCCACTTACGGTTGCCCAAATGGTCTCGGAATACGACGATTCCAGCCAAGAATGAAAGAGCACTAAAGTACCATTCGGATGACCAATAATCAACCCAATCTTACATCAAAGGATGGAGTTGTAGGCGTCTCTATTGGATCCTGCAATTCAGAAATCGCAACAATCCATATTGAAAAATGATGATCGAAGAGTTCCAACGTGCTTTTGGGATGAACGGTCTCTGAATTAAGTAATTCGGGTCCCATTTGGAAGCTTGAGAAGTTACCATTCTAGTGCCCATAAATTGTCCAAATTCGACCTCTGAAGAGAGAGCTTAGAGGGTCACTAATGGCCAAGGAGTTGAACGAAACATTTAGGTCCGACAACTGTGATCCCACTTACGGATGCCCAAATGGTCTCGTAATTCGACGATTCCAGTCAGGAATGAAAGAACACTAAAGTACCATTCAGATGACCAATAATCGACCCAATCTGACATCAAAGGATGGAGTTAAAGGCGTCTTCGTTGGATCACCCAATTTGGATATCTTAACAATCCATAGTGAAATATGACGATCGAAGAGTTCCAAGGTGCTGTTGGGATGAACGGTCCCCGAATTAAGCAATTCTGGTCCCATTTGGAAGCAGGACATGTTTCCATTCTAATGCCCTAAAATTGTATAAATTCGACCTCTGAAGAGAGAGTTATTAGTGTTACTATTAGCCAAGGAGTTGAACGAAACATTAAGGACCGACGATTGTGATCCCTCTTACGGTTGCCCAAATGGTCTCGTAATACGACGATTCCAATCAGGAATGAAAGAGCACTAATGTTCCATTCAGATGACCAATAATCGACCTAATCTGACATCAGAGGATGGAGTTATAGGCGTCTACATTGGATTGCGCAATTTAGAAATCTTAACAATCCATATTGAAAAGTGATGATCAAAGAGTTCCAATGTGCTTGAGAAGTTACCATTCCAATGCCCTGAAATTTTATAAATTCAACCTCTGAAGAGAGAGTTATTAGGGTTACTATTGGCTAAGGAGGTGAAGGAAACATTCAGGACCGACGACTGGGATCCCACTTACGGATGCATAAATGGTCTCGTAATATGATGATTCCAGCTAGGAATGAAAGAGCACTAAAGTAGCATTCAGATGACCAATAATCGACCTAATCTGACATCAAAGGATGGAGTTATAGGCGTCTCCGTTGGATTACGCACTTTGGAAATCTTAACAATCCATAGTGAAAAATGAGGATCGAATAGTTCCAAGGTACTTTTGGGATGAATGGTCTCTGAATTATGCAATTCTGGTCCCATTTGGAAGCTTGAGATGTTACCATTCCAATGCCCTGAAATTGTCTAATTTTGACCTCTGAAGAGAGAGTTATGAGGGTTACTATTGGACAAGGAGTTGGAAGAAACATTCAGGACTGACGACTACGATCCCACTTATGGATGCCCAAATGGTCTTGGAATACGACAATTCCAGCCAATAATGAAAGAGCACTACAGTACCATTTGGATGACCAATAATCGACCGAATCTGGCATCAAAGATGGAGTTGTAGGCGTCTCTATTGGATCCCACAATTCTAAAATCGTAACAATCCATATTGAAAAATAACGATCGAAGAGTTCCAACGTGCTTTTGGGATGAACGGTCTCTGAATTAAGCAATTTGTGTCCGATTTAGAAGTTGAGAAGTTACCATTCTAATGCCCATAAATTGTCTATTCCTCCATCCTTTGATGTCAGATTGGGTCGATTATTGGTCATCTGAATGGTACTTTAGTGCTCTTTCATTCCTGACTAGAATCGTCGTATTCTGAGACCGTTTGGGCATTCGTAAGTGGGATCGTAGTCGTCGGTCCTGAATGTTTCGTTCAACTCCTTGGCCAATAGTAACCCTCATAACTCACTTCAGAGGTGGAATTTAATCAATTTCAGAGCAATGGAATGGAAACTTCTCAAGCTTCCAAATGGGACTAGAATTGCTTAATTCAGATACTGTTCATCCCAAAAGCACGTTGGAACTCTTCGATCATCATTTTTCAATATGGATTGTTAAGATTTCCAAATTGCGCGATCCAATGGAGATGCC
The DNA here is from genome assembly GCF_029962835.1 of Magnolia sinica. Taxonomy (NCBI): domain Eukaryota; kingdom Viridiplantae; phylum Streptophyta; class Magnoliopsida; order Magnoliales; family Magnoliaceae; genus Magnolia; species Magnolia sinica. Next base: position 50,168,407 of record NC_080580.1, read on the forward strand.
TATAACTCCATCCTTTGATGTCAGATTAGGTCAATTATTGGTCATCTGAATGGTACTTTAGTGCTCTTTCATTCCTAACTGGAATCATCGTATTCCGAGACCATTTGGGCATTCATATGTAGGATCGTAGTCATTGGTCCTGAATGTTTCCTTCAACTCCTTGTCCAATAGAAACGCTGACAACTCTCCCTTAAGAGGTCGAATTTAGACAATTTATGGGCATTAGAATGGTAACTTCTCAAGCTTCGAAAAAAGCACGTTGGAACTCTTCGATCGTCATTTTTCAGTATGGATTATTAAGATTTCTAAATTTTTTGATCCAATGAAGATGCCTATAACTATGACCATTGTAGTCTGATTGGGTCAATTATTGGTCATCTGAATGGTACTTTAGTGCATTTTCATTCCTATAACGCCCTGAAAATCGGGTGTCGAGTAAAAGTCCAACTCCCGAGTTCTAACGCATCACTTATGCAATATATTTGATGATGATTAAATGTTGTCTGTGTTAGTGCATTAATCATGAGTGGGATTATACCAAAATAGTAATTCATACTCCAGATCAATTCATATAACGTAAGTGGAAGACTGGAAAATGTATATAGACATGTATGAACCAAAAAGATCACGATCGGTCTCCAGAGTATGAATATATCATTGAGTCATCATATACATGTAATAGTTCAAAATAGTTCAACTACAAAAATAAACCATATAGCCCCGTCGATCTGGGTGGCCTAAGCGAAACCACCGGAGAATTGCATATATGAGAATTCATCCTGATCATCATAGTAATCGGGCTCCGCCTCCTGAGTCGCATCGTCATCTGCAACTAAGACAGAGTCTGGTGGGTGTTTGGAACACCGTCCCAGAATGTGGGAGTGAGTGATCAACTCAGTGGAACAATAAAGCAAAGGTTAACATGTTATCAATTCAGTCAAGCATTAATGATAACGCAATACAACAATCAGGTCCTAAGTACTCTTGTTAATGCAATAATTATATGGAATGATGATGCATGCCCTTGCCTACGCTCCCTCAGCGACTTCATCTTACGTTCGCGCATGCAACACTGCCACAGTGCTTGACCTGCTATGCCAAACGCATGTGTAATGCGGTGCATGAGCATGATTACCAAGTTCTTATTAGTCCTTTTCATATAGCAGGATTGGGAAGCTAAGGTACTTCCCTTATATCAAATCTCAAACAATGATCCATTCTAGGGTCGTTAATCCTAGTAAATCTCATACGATGATACGGTTCTAGGTCGCTGCAAAGGGCTCGTCACCTTATCAGTGCAGGCCTAGTGTACTCTTGTTGCTACGTAAGGGCTCGTCGCCTCTACGCAGTCTTAGTGTATGCTCGAGATCACTACAAAGGGCTCGTCACCTTATCAGTGTAGGCCGACAGTTCGAATACAGTGTCCCATACCACCGTATTTGGCTCACGAGTCTGGGTTGCTCACTGGTCACTACGGGGAGGCTCGTTAACCCAGCGTAGGCTGATAGCTCGACCACAGTGTCCCATGCCACCATGCCTGGCTCATGAGTCTTAGCAGATCGAGGTACTAAGGTTTAAAAGGATTTTCAATGGTGAGTTTGGTACCTTAGATTTAAGGAGTGGCGTCCATACATGGTGAACATACAATAGGGCCAATCGAGTTACTTGACGAGCTCGATTAGTACAAGCACACGTTGAGGTAATCGACATGAAGTGCGTAAGCACTCCGTGTGGCCTAACCACTGCCGACAACCCAAGTACGGCTCGGATTCAGCCACCATATCAGAACCTGTTACCGACTGCCTGGACTATTTCATAGTCCCAAACACATTCAATGAAAACAGATAATCATATAAGTAAATCAGAACAGTAATGGATCAACAATTCCAATCATACAAGCATGTGAGCATTGATGGATTTCAACTTAAACATGAATTCACACATAAGCAGTGTCTAAGTAAAACAGACAAAGAATGTAAGTTACATGGAGGAAATCATACACATCATTAAGGTAGTTGAGAATCTCTTCTCAACGCCCATAAAAAGTACAATATATTACACACTTATTCATTCAGACCTTTCTCCAAACACTTAGACTCCACATCCCAACATACATGACGTATGTTGGTGATAGGACATATTAAGACTAATCCTTTCACCAAGGAGTTGTTACACATACAACTAGCACAAACACACAACAACAAATCATGGCAAACACTTGTTCATATTTCATACGTATACGATACTTTCTACATATACATGGAATACACAAATCTCAATATAGTTCATATATATCAGAAACACAATACAAACATCGCATTTCGCATGTGAAATTGCACCCACAATAGTACTAAACCATTAACTGACATTGAAAGCCTTGAAAACCATAACCTATACATTTAAAGTCCACACCTTTCGCTGGTAGACTTGTAATGAACTCAATTTAAAGCTAAGTCTTTGTCTACGGCAGATTTGGCAACCTATAGGATAAATTAGATTAGCTATTTGATAACCTACATTATCAGAAATCCTAAAACAGATTAGGGTTAGGTTTCCTTACCTAAGAGCGGAATGGAATTCACCGGAATAGTGATCCAGTAGCGATGAATAAGCACGGGAAGAGGCAGGGTAGAATACCAAGAATCTTCTCCAAGTTCTCTCTCACTTTCTCTCTCTTTACTCTCTTCTCTCTCCTAGGGTTTTTCTCAAATTCGTATGGAGTGAATGAGAGAGGGTTTAAGGTCCTTATATAGGCCTAAGTTTGATGGGAATGGCCCCAAGGCCAAGGTATACTTAGGTTATAACCAAATATGGGTCGTTCCGGTCCAATGGAGCACTTTTAGTGGCCCCTTTTCCACGTGCGGTGGGACTTAAGCTCCCTGACCATGGATCTAGGTTAGGCTGAGTTTTCGTTCCGATCGAATTTACAAATCAGCCGTGGCGGACCAGTTTCAGTTCAGCGGTCACGGTCACTCGATCAGGGCCACAAGTACATCGACATGTGTGGGACATTTCTCCTGATCCGAGGGTCTATTTGGGTCAGATTCTGACGGTCTGAATCCTTATATTTGGCCCGCAAGCGACATGATTCAGATTACTTAAATTCAAATTTTATTTCTAAATAGTTTCACGTTTCTCACACTCTTCGCTCCGGGCTTAAGTTGTGTATTTTTAGACACAGTTAGGACTTGATTTCCGAGGGGGTTGTCAAGTCCAATAATGCGGTCATAAACGTATAGTTTCGGGGTAATCAAATTTTTGACGTGCGGTCCAGGTCCGATACGGAGTTTGAAGATGCTCCCGAGAGCAACCGAATTTAAGGATAGATTCTAGGTTTCAGGGTAATGTAGCATCAATGATTCTGCATGTTTTGGGTCTTGCAGATTATATTTAAAGTGATTAGTGCTAATTTCATAAGCACTCTAGTTTAGCACTTGCTACCATTAACCTATTTCTAAAGGTTTTGGTCCTGGGTAATTTCTGCCTGAGGTGGTACTCGGGTCTTTGTACGGATTTTTTCCGAGACGTTACAACCTACCCCCATCAAAGAAAAATTTCGTCCTCGAAATTAGAACCTTTTCATACTCCTCGAGAATCTGAGGGTAGTTCTTTCGAACCTAGGCTTCTGTCTCCCAAGTAGCCTCTTCTTCCGTATGATGTGTCCACAGCACTTTCACAAGTGGAATAGTCTTGCTATGCAATACCTGCTCCTTCCTGTCTAGGATACGCGTTGGTCGCAGTACATTTGTAGCGTCCTCACTCAACTGTAGTTGCTCCCATCTGATAATATGGGAAGGATCGGGAATGTATTTCTTCAGCATAAATACATGAAATACGTTATGCACACCCACAAGTGGTGTGGGCAAAGCAAGGCGGTACGCTACCGCTCCCACTCGATCCAGTATCTGGAATGGGCCAATGAATTGAGGCGTAAGCTTCCCCTTCTTGCCAAACCAAAGGACTCCCTTCATAAGGGAAACTTTGAGAAATATATGGTCTCTGACCTTGAACTCTAGCGGTCACCGCCTCATATCAGCGTAGCTCTTCTGTCTGCTCTGTGCTGTCAGCAGTCGGTGCCTGATAATGTCGACTTTCTCTGAAGTCGCCTGTACTAACTCTAGGCCAATCAAGCTCTTCTCACCAACCTTTACCTAGCAATGCGGCGCTCTACACGGACGCCCATATAGTGCCTCATAAGGAGCCATGTCAATACTCGCCTGGAAGCTGTTGTTATAGGCGAACTCTGCATAAGGAAGACAGTCATCCCAACTGTCCTTGAAATCCAGCACACAGGCCCGCAATATATCTTCCAGAATCTGATTCACCCATTCCGTCTGCTCGTCAGTCTATGGGTGGAACGCGGTACTGAACTTCAACTTCACACCCATCGCTTCTTGGATACGAGTCCAGAAGATAGATGTAAATTGCGTGTCTCGGTCCGACACGATCTTCAAGGGAATTCCATGCAGACGTACAATCTCCTTGATGTACAACCTAGCCAACTCATCTGCAGAGTTTGAAACTCTGATAGGGAGGAAGTGAGCCGATTTCGTTAACCGGTCCACGATCACCCAAATGGAATCATAACCCTTCCTCGTCTTTGGCAGCCCTGAGATGAAATCCATAGAGATGAAGTCCCGCTTCCCTTCTGCTATGGGCATGGGCTGTAGCAAACCAGGAGGTCGGAGATGCTCTGCCTTGACCTGCTGGCACGTGAGACAACGGGACACATAATCTACTATGTGAGCCTTCATATTGTCCCACAGTACGACCTCTTCACGTCACGATACATCTTCGTGCTGCATGGATGTATAGCCATCCTAGAATCGTGAGCGGCCTCAAGAACTTCCTTCCTCAAGTTAGGGAGGTTCGGGACGCATAGGCGGCCACGGTAACGTAAGCCTCCATCCGTACCAATGCTCCACTCTAAGTCCTCATCGTTGCTAGCCTGCCTTCTCATCTTCACCAACAGCTCATCGTCTGCCTGAGCCACGATAATCTTGTCATCAATGAGGGGTCGTACCCGAATATGTACAATGCCCTCATACGACTCCTCCACCGTGAGTTTCAGCTCAAAGTCTCACACAAACTCTACCATATTCCATTCTGCTATCATCAACGGAGCCACGAATGCTAATGCCTTCTTGCGGCTCAGTGCGTCTGCCACAAGGTTGGCCTTACTGGGATGGTAAGAAACCTCGAACTTGAAGTCCTTCAAGGTCTTCATCCATCGCCGCTGCCTCATATTCAGGTCTCGGTGAGTGAATATGTATATGAGGCTCTTGTGGTCACAAAAGAGCTCGAACTCCTCTCCGTAGAGGTAATGCCTCCAGATCTTTAAGGCAAAGATAACGGCAGCTAATTCCAAGTCATGCGTAGGGCAGTTTTCCTCGTGTTTCCTCAACTGTCGTGACAGGTAAGCAATAACCCTGTCCTTCTGCATCAAGACACCACCCAATCCGATACGAGACGCGTCCGTGTATATTGTATACTTGACCCCTTGCTCTGGCAATACTAACACAGGGGCGGACGTCAACTTGTCCTTCAGCTCCTGAAAAGCTGCTTCCGCCTTTTAATTTCAGGCGAACTTCAAGTCTTTTCATGTCAACTGAGACAAAGGTCTAGCTATCTTTGAGAAATCCTAAATAAATTGGCAATAGTACCCTGTCAGGCTAAGGAAACTCCTCACCTCAGTAACCGAACCGGGCTGCTTCCAGTCCTGAACTGCGGCTACCTTAGCAAGGTCCATAGTTATCCCTTCTTTGGACACCACATGTCCTAGAAACTTGACTTCCTCTTTCCAGAAGTCACACTTCTTGTACTGTGCAAACAACTGGTTCTTCCTCAGAGTATCCAAGACTACTCGCAGGTGTTCCTCATGCTCTTCCCGACTCATGGAGTATATAAGGATGTCATCAATTAACACGATGACGAATAGAAAAAGGAATGGCTGAAATACCCTGTTCATCAAGTCCATGAACATGGCTGGTGCGTTTGTAAGGCCAAATGACATTATGAGAAACTCAATGTCCAAAACTGGTCTTAAAGGCCGTCTTCTGCACGTCCTCATCCTTGACGCGCAATTAGTGATACCCTGACTGTAGATCGATCTTCGAAAAATACCTTGCCCCCTTCAATTGATCGAACAGATCATCTATCCTGGGCAAAGGATACTTGTTCTTCATCGTTACTCGGTTCAATCTGTGATAATCAATACACAATCGCAGTGAACCATCCTTCTTCTTTACAAACAATACAGGCGCTCCCCATGGAGACACACTGGGTCGTATAAAACCAGCATCTAACAGATCGTCGATCTGTTTCCTCAGTTCCTCCATCTCACATGGAGCCATACGATACGTCGGAAGTGAAATGGGTGTCGCATCAGGCACTAAGTCAATGGTGAAATCAATTTCGCATTGAGGGGGTAGTCCAGGTATCTTCCTGAACACGTTTGAGAACTCTTGGACCATAGGAGTGTCCTCAAGCGTTGTACCATGAGCGTCCTCCAGCATGGAAGCATAACAAGCAATGCGATAGGGCCAACTGACCTGTACTGGGAAAGTAAAGGTCGTGCCCTCTGGTCCATAAGCTATCACCACTTTACAATCGCAGTCGATCTCTGCCTTCATCTCTGTAAGCCAATCCATACCAGGAATGACATCATAATGATGTAATGGGGTGACAATCAAGTCGAGGAGCGCTGTCCCGCTCCCTAGATTTATCAAATAACCCACACACATTTTGGTGGCATCTGAAAAAGTCCCTGGTGCTACAATAACTCGCACCCCAACCATCGGAGTCGTATTCAACCCTAAGCACTGGACTGTAGAACATGATATTATGGATATAGTGGATCCCGTATCCACCAACAGAAATATAGGGGTACCTTCAACGTGGGCGGTGGACTCGAAGGCCAAAGGTGCGGTAGCTGTAGTGTCAGGTGCTTCCGCTGTAAGTGCGTGAACGCGTGCTTGCTGAGATCTGTTGGGCTGAGGCACCATAGGTCGCTGAGGTGGCCTAAATCGAGGTGCAGGGGGCCTGAAGGAAGGATGTGCAGGTGCTGTCCGTAGGGGTGGAGCCGATAGAGCATGAGGGCGAGGGCGGTCGATTCTCTGTGGTAGCGAAAACCCATTATCTCTCATGCGTGTAAAACAGCTCTCCGCAGCATGACCTGGTCTCCCACAATAAGTACATGTCATACCAGGTCGCCTCATCGGAACTGGTGGCACCGCGATCCTGAGAGGGGAGTCAGTATGGGATCTCTTGCCAAGGAATGGTCTGCTCGGCAAATCTGGTCGTGGCCTAGGGATCATAGGCATTGATGTAATGGACAGGTACCGGCTTTTTCACCCCGAGTCTATAGCCAAACTCATGTGCAATCTCACAGATGAGTCGGCCAAAGGGAAGCTATTCGGTCCTTCTATTCGAACGGGCGATAAGGACTATCTGACGCAAGATGTACGTAGGCACACACAGCTTCTCTCCTTACCCCACCTGATACAAGAAATCTACCATCAGGCACGTGTACTCACTGCGGTTGTTCCACCTTGGATAGTCTTTGAATGTGCAGATGTGGTGAAGCAAGCGGAAGTCATCCGTCATGTTGGTTGCTAAAAGGCTTCTGTAAGGCTGCCATTCAACCAGACAACCATAAAGGAACCACGTGCGGTGATCCCTTTCACGCGCACTACTCAGATTCTTCTCACTCGCATGAACCTCGCCAAGTGGCACGTTCAGAAGTTAGGATATCAAAGCAACGTTGATTGTGGCCTCCCAATCTCTTCCGCAAGGGATCTTGAACTACAATGGCTCCAACGAAGGTTCTCGAATGAGGGCATAGAAAGATCGGACAGTACCCACATTTACACGGTATTTGCCCTCAAATAGCGGACCCCACCTGGCCTCTTCCAGGCGCTTAAATAAGAGATATTCTCCAAATAGCCGCGCATCTACATGAGCTTCAAAAAGGACCCTACGGCCCTCATAAACTCCATGAGATAGCTCCACCATCAAAGTCCTTCCAACAGGAGCCTGGGGATCGAGTTCCCGTTTTGTCTGAAACTCTCGAGTGGCGGTTGTGCTCACGGCGGCACCTCTCAGCCTCCTTGAATGGGTTGGGCAACTAGGCCCGACTTCATCAATGGGAGCTCTCTTTTTCCCCATGAAAGAGAGAATGGTGGAAATGAAAAATATGGTCGTAATTAGCTCGAATAGGGCCATGAAAATGAAAGAAAAGAGGAAAATGGAAGGAATGATGGGGCTTCCACGAATTTGAGACTCAAAGTAGGGATTTGAGTGCTCGAATGGAAATAAAAGAAAGGGAGATCAGCAATGGAGGTGGGTTTTAAGATGGGTAGAGTGAGGGTGCACGAAAATGGAAGAAGAAAGGGTTTGGAGAGGGATTTTTATGGGGTTTTGAGAGAAATTTCAAGAAAAGGAAAGCTTAGAGTGGTAGCTTATGAAGGGAAGATGATTTGGGAGGGGTTTTAAACGACCAACCATGGAGGAGTGGGCCACACTAGGCCCTAGATGCGTCGGCACGACCGGCCCAGCCCGTTCCGGCCCACTGGGTGGCGAGGCCTCGCTAAACTGGTGAGGGTCTCGCCAGTCTCTGGACTAACCGGTGATGGCTCGCTGGTGGGGTGAGGTCCTCCCCCTCCCCAAGTCTAAAAATGATGTGGGTCCCATACTGGGTCCCCCTGGAAGTGCCCCGATTGGGCCCCTAGTCCGTTTCGACTCACTTCGGGTCACTTTGAATAAAACCTTATATAGATTCAAGTTTACCAGATTTTTAATGGCTGGGATGGGATGATAAACGGTCTAAACCCATCGATGGACGGTCTGGAAGTGATTTGGGGTCGTTGTGTGTGATCAAGAGTGTGCACGGACTCGATCTTGGCGATCGTTTTAAGTAAACTTTCACCAATTGGTGTAATTGGGAATCCTACACTTGTTTCTAGATTTTTTTCTCACACCTTCCAATGCTAAGGTGGCATCAGCATGCATTGTGTGACCATAACCCAGGTGCAGTTTAATCCAAATCATGCTCTGATACCAACTTGTAACAGCTTGAAATTCGGGGGTCGAGTAAAAGTCCAACTCCCGAGTTCCAACGCATCACTTATGCAACATATTTAATGATGATTAAATGTTGTCTGTGTTAGTGCATTAATCATGAGTGGGATTATACCAAAACAGAAATTCATACTCCAGATCAATTCATATAACGCAAGCGGAAGACTGAAAAATGTATATAAACGTGTATGAACCAAAAGATCACGATCGGTCTTCAGAGTATGAATACATCACTGAGTCATTATATGCATGTAATAGTTCAAAATAGTTCAACTACAAAAATAAACCCTGTAGCCCCTGTCGATCTGGATGGCCTAAGCGAAACCACCGGAGAACTGCATATATGAGAACTCGTCCTGATCATCATAGAAATTAGGCTCCGCCTCCTGAGTCGCATCATCATCTGTAACTAAGACAGAGTCTGGTGGGTGTTCAGAATACCGTCCCAAAACGTGGGAGTGAGTGATCAACTCAGTGGAACAATAAAGCAAAGGTTAGCATGTTATCAATTTAGTCAATCAGTAATGATAACGCAATATAAACAAACATCCCTAAGTACTATGATTAATGAAAAAATGATATGAATAATGATGCATGCCCTTGCCTACGCTCCCTCGGCGACTTCATCTTACGTTCGTGCATGCAACACTGCCACAGTGCTTGACCTTCTATGCCAAACGCATGCGTAATGCGGTGCATGAGCTTGATTACCAAGTTCTTATTAGTCCTTTTCATACAGTAGGATTGGGAAGCTAAGGTACCTCCCTTATATCAATTTCTAAACAATGATCCATTCTAGGGTCATTAATCATAGTAAATCTCATACGATGATCCGGTTCTAGGTCGCTGCAAAGGGCTCGTCACCTTATCAGTGCAGGCCTAGTGTACTCTTGTTGCTACGTAAGGGTTCGTCACTCTACGCAGTCTTATTGTATGCTCGAGGTCACTACAAAGGTCTCATCACCTTATCAGTGTAGGCCGACAGCTCGAATACAGTGTCCCATACCACCGTATTCGGCTCACAAGTCTGGATTACTCACTGGTCACTACGGGGAGGCTTGTCACCCCAGCGTAGGCCGACAGCTCGACCACAGTGTCCCATACCACTATACCCGGCTCATGAGTCTTAGCGGATCGAGGTACCAAGGTTTAAAAGGATTTTCATTGGTGAGTTTGGTATCTTAGATTCAAACAGTAGCGTCCATATATGGTGAACATACAATAGGGCCAATCGGGTTACTTGACCAGCTCGATTAGTACGAGCGCACGTTGAGTTAATCAACATGAAGTGCGTAAGCACTCCAAGTGGCCTAACCACTGCCAACATCCCAAGTACAGCTCGGATTCATCAATCACATCCTATGTGGCGAGACAACCTCAGCCACCAAATCAGAACCTGTTACCGATTGCCTGGACTATTTCATAGTCTCAGACACATTCAATGATAACAGACAATCATACAAGCAAATCAGAACAGTAATGGATCAACAATTCTAATCATACAAGCATGTGAGCATTGATGGATTTCAACCTAAACATGAATTCACACATAACCAGTGTCTAAGTAAAACAGAGAAAGAATGTAAGTTGCATGGAGGAAATCATACACATCGTTAAGATAGTTAAGAATCTCTTCTCAACGCCCATAAAAAGTACAATATATTACACACTTGTTCATTCAGACATTTCTACAAACACTTAGACTCCACATCCCAACATACATGACGTATGTTGGTGATAGGACATATTAAGACTAATCCTTTCGCCAAGGAGTTGTTACACATACAACTCGCACAAACACATGACAACAAATCATGCCAAACACTTGTTCATATTTCATACATATACGATACTTTCTACATATACATGGAATACACAAATCTCAATATAGTTCATATATATCAGAAACGCAATACAAACATCGCATTTCGCATGTGAAATTGCACCCACAATAGTACTAAACCATTAACTGACATTAAAAGCCTTGAAAACCATAACCTATACATTTAAAGTCCACACCTTTCGCCGGTAGACTTGTAATGAACTCAATTTAAAGCTAAGTCTTTGTCTATGGCAGATTTGGCAACCTATAGGATAAATTAGGTTAGCTATTTGATAACCTACACTATCAAAAATCCTAAAACAGATTAGGGTTAGGTTTCCTTACCTAAGAGCGGAATGGAATTCGCCGGAATAGTGATCCAGTAGCAATGAATAAACACGGGAAGAGGCAGGGTAGAATACCAAGAATCTTCTCCAAGTTCTCTCTCGCTTTCTCTCTCTTTACTCTCTTCTCTCTCCTAGGGTTTTTCTCAAATTCGTATGGAGTGAATGAGAGAGGGTTTAAGGTCCTTATATAGGCCCAGGTTTGATGGGAATGGCCCCAAGGCCAAGGTATACTTAGGTTATAACCAAATATGGGTCGTTCCGGTCCAATGGAGCACTTCTAGTGGCCCCTTTTCCACGTGCGGTGGGACTTAAGCTCCCTGACCATGGATCTAGGTCAGGCTGAGTTTTCGTTCCGATCGAATTTACAAATCAGCCGTGGCGGACCAGTTTCAGTTCAGCGGTCACGGTCACTCGATCAGGGCTACAAGTACATCGACATGTGTGGGACATTTCTCCTGATCCGAGGGTCTATTTGGGTCAGATTCTGATGATCTGAATCCTTATATTTGGCCCGCAAGCCACACGACTCAGATTACTTAAATTCAAATTTTATTTCTAAATAGTTTCACGTTTCTCACACTCTTCACTCTGGGCTCAAGTTGTGTATTTTTAGACACAGTTAGGACTTGATTTCCGAGGGGATTGTCAAGTCCAGTAATGCGGTCATAACTATATAGTTTCGGGGTAATCGAAATTTTGACGTGCGGTCCAGGTCCGATACGGAGTTTGAAGATGCTCCCGAGAGCAACCGGGTTTAAGGATGGATTCTAGGTTTCAGGGTAATGTAGCGTCAATGATTCTGCACATTTTGGGTCTTGCAGAACATATTTAAAGTGATTAGTGCTAATTTCATAAGCACTCTAGTTTAGCACTTGCTACCATTAACCTATTTCTAAAGGTTTTGGTCCTAGGTAATTTCTGCTTGAGGTGGTACTCGGGTCTTTGTACGGATTTTATTTCGAGACGTTACAATTCCTGACTGGAATCGTCGTATTACGAGACCATTTGGGCATCCCTAAGTGGGATTGCTGTCGTCGGTGTTCAATGTTTCCTTCAACACTTTGGGCAATGGTTACCCTCATAACTCTCTCTTCAGAGGTCGAATTTAAACAATTTTTGGTAATTGTAATGATAACTTCTCAAGCTTCAAAATTGGGCCAGAATTGCTTAATTCAGAGACCGTTCATCCCAAAAGCACGTTGGAACTCTTCGATCGTCATTTTTCAATATGGATTGTTAAGATCTCCAAATTGCGTGATCTAATGTAGACGCTTACAACACCATCCTTTGATGTCAGATTGATTTGATTATTAGTCATTTGCATGGTACTTTAGTGCTATATCATTCCTTACTGGAATCGTCATATTACGAGACCATTTGGGCATCCGTAAGTGGGATCGCAGTCGTCGGTCCTGAATGTTTCCTTCAACTCCTTGGCCAATAGTAACCCTTATAACTCTCTCTTAGAGGTCGAATTTAGACAATTTATGGGCATTAGAATGGTAACTTCTCAAGCTTCCAAATGGGACCAGAATTGCTTAATTCAGAGACCGTTCATCCCAAAAGCACGTTGGAACTCTTCGATCGTCATTTTTCAATATGGATTGTTAAGATTTCCAAATTGCGCGATCCAACAGAGATGCCTATAACTCCATCCTTTGATGTCAGATTGGGTCGATTATTGGTCATCTGAATGGTACTTTAGTGCTCTTTCATTCCTGACTGGAATCGTCGTATTCCGAGACCATTTGGGCATCTGTAAGTGGGATCACAGTCGTCGGTCCTGAAAGTTTCCTTCAACTCCTTGGCTAATAATAACCCTCATAACACTCTCTTCAGAGGTCGAATTTAGACAATTTCAGGGCATTGGAATGGTAACTTCTAAAGCTTCCAAATGGGACCAGAATTGCTTAATTCAGAGACCGTTCATCCCAAGAGCACATTGGAACTCTTTGATCATCATTTTTCAATATGGATTGTTAAGATTTCTAAATTGCGCGATCCAATGGAGACGCCTATAACTCTATCCTTTGATGTCAGATTGGGTCGATTATTGGTCATCTGAATGATACTTTAGTGCTCTTTCATTCCTAACTAGAATCGTCGTATTCTGAGACCATTTGGGCATCCGTAAGTGGGATCGCAGTCGTCGGTCTTGAATGTTTCCTTCAACTCCTTGGCCAATAGTAACCCTCATAACTCTCTCTTCAGAGGTCGAATTTAGACAATTTCAGGGCATTGGAATGGTAACTTCTAAAGCTTCCAAATGGGACCAGAATTGCTTAATTCAGAGACCATTCATCCTAAAAGCAGGTTGGAACTATTCGATCTTCATTTTTCAATATGGATAGTTAAGATTTCCAAATTGAGGGATCCAACAGAGACGCCTATAACTCCAACCTTTGATGTCAGATCGGGTCAATTATTGGTCATCTGAATGGTACTTTGTTTTTCATTCCTGACTGGAATCATCATATTACGAGACCATTTGGGCATACGTAAGTGGGATCGCAGTCGTCGGTCCTGAGTGTTTCCTTCAACTCCTTGGCCAATAGTAACCATCATAACTCTCTCTCTTCAGAGGTCGAATTTAGACAATTTCAGGTCATTGGAATGGTAACTTCTCAAGCATCTAAATGGGACCAGTATTGCTTAATTCAGAGACCGTTCATCCCAAAAGTACCTTGGAACTCTTCGATCGTCATTTTTCACTACGAATAGTTAAGATTTCCAAATTGCGCAATCCAACGGAGACTCCTATAACTCCATCCTTTATTGTCAACTTGGGTCCATCATTGGTCATCTGAATTGTACTTTAGTGCTCTTTCATTACTGACTGCAATCGTCGTATTCCGAGACCATTTGGGCATCCGTAAGTGGGATCGCAGTCGTCTGTCCTAAATGCTTCCTTCAACTCCTTAGCCAATGGTAACCCTCATAACTCTCTCTTCAGAGGTCAAATTTAGACAATTTCAGGTAATTGGAATGGTAACTTCTCAAGCTTCCAAATGGGACCAGAATTGCTTAATTCAGAGACCGTTCATCCCAAAAACATGTTGGAACTCTTCGATCATTATTTTTCAATATGGCTTGTTAAGATTTCCAAATTGCACGATCCAACGAAGATGCCTGTAACTCCATCCTTTGTTCGTTGGCCTATAACTCCATCCTTTGATGTTAGATTAGGTCAATATTGGTCATCTGAATGGTACATTAGTGCTCTTTCATTCCTGACTAGATTCGTCGTATTTCGAGACCATTTGGGCTTCCGTAAGTGGGATCGCAGTCGTCGGTCCTGATTGTTTCCTTCCACTCCTTGGCTAATAATAACCCTCATAACTCTCTCTTCAGAGGTGGAATTTAGATAATTTCGAGGCATTGTAATGGTAACTTCTCAACTTTCCAAATGGGACCAGAATTGCTTAATTTAGAGACCGTTCATCCCAAAAGCACATTGGAACTCTTCGATCGTCTTTTTACAGCATGGATTAACAGATTTCCAAATTGCGCCATCCAACGGAGACACCTACAACTCCATCCTTTGATGTCAGATTGGGCCAATTATTGGTCATAACGGTACTTTAGTGTTCTTTCTTTCCTGACTGGAATAGTCGCATTCTAAGACCATGTGGGCAGCCGCAAGTGGGATCGCAGTCGTCGGCCCTGAATGTTTCCTTCAACTCCTTCGCCAATAGTAACCCTCATAACTCTCTCTTCAGAGGTCGAAGGAAGAAAATTTTAGGACATTTAATGGTAACTTCTCAAGCATCGAAATGGGACCAGAATTGCTTAATTCAGAGGCCGTTCACCCCAAAAGCTGGTTGGAACTCTTCGATCGCCATTTTTCAATATGAAAAATTAAGATTTCCAAATTGCGCAATAGAACAGAGAGGCCTATAACTCCATCCTTTGATGTTAGATTGGGTCAATTATTGGTCATCTGAAAGGTACTTTAGTGCTCATTCATTCCTAACAGGAATCGTCGTATTATGAGACCTTTCGGGCATCCATAAGTGGGATGGCAGTCGTCGGTCTTGAATGTTTCCTTCATCTCCTTGGCCAATAGTAACCCTCATAACTCATTCTTCAGAGGTCAAATTTAGACAATTTCAGGGCATTGGAATGGTAACTTCTCAAGCTTCGAAAAGGGACTAGAATTGCTTAATTCAGAGACCGTTCATCCAAAAAGCACGTTGGCACTCTTCGATCGTCATTTTTCACTATGGATTGTTAAGATTTCCAAATTGTATGATCCAATGGAGGAGTCTATTCCTCCATCCTTTGATGTCAGATTGGGATGATTATTGGTCATCTGAATGGTACTTTAGTGCTCTTTCATTCCTGACTGGAATCGTCATTTTCCGAGACCAGTTAGGCATCCGTAAATTGGATGGCAGTCATCGGTCCTAAATGTTTCCTTCAACTCCTTGGCTAATAGTAACCCTCATAACTCTCTATTCGGAGGTCAAATTTAAACAACTTCAGGTCCTTGGATTGATAACTTATAAAGCATCCAAATGGGACCGGAATTGCTTAATTCAGAGACCGTTCATCCTAAAAGCCGGTTGGCACTCTTCGATCGTCATTTCTCAATATGGATAATTAAAATTTCCAAATTGCGCTATCCAACGAAGACGCCTATAACTCCATCCTTTGATGTCAGATTGGGTTAATTATTGGTCATTTGAATGGTACTTTAGTGCTCTTTCATTCCTGACTGGAATCATCGTATTACGAGACCATTTGGGCATCCGTAAGTGGGATCGCTGTCGTCGGTCCTGATTGTTTCCTTCAACTCCTTGGCAAATTGTAACCCTCATAACTCTCGCTTCAGATGGCGAATTTATACAATTTCAGGGCATTGGAATGGTAACTTCTCAAGCTTAATTCAGAGACCGTTCATCCCAAAAGCACCTTAAAACTCTTTAATCGTCATTTTTCACTATGGATTGTTAAGATTTCCAAATTAGGCGTTCCAACGGAGATGCCTATAACTCCATCCTTTGATGTCAAATTGGATCCATTATTGGTCATCTAATTGGTACTTTAGTGCTCTTTCATTCCTGACTGGAATCGCAAATTTTCCGGGACCATTTGGGCATCTGTAATTGGGATCGCAGTCATCGGTCCTCAATGTTTCCTTCAACTCCTTCGCCAATAGTAACCCTCATAACTCTCTCTTCAGATGTCGAATTTATACAATTTCAGGGCATTGGAATGGTAACTTCCCAAGCTTCCATAAGGGAAAATAATTGCTTAATTCAGAGACCGTTCATCAGAAAAGCACCTTGGAACTCTTTGATCGTCATTTTTCACGATGGATTGTTAAGATTTCCAAACTGCGCGATCCAACGGAGACGCCTATAACTCCATGCTTTGAGGTCCGATTGGGTCGATTATTGGTCATCTGAATGGTACTTTAGTAATCCTTCATTCCTAACTGGAATCGTCGTATTCCGAGACCATTTCGACATCTATAAGTGGGATCGCAGTCGTCGGTCCTGAATGTTTCCTTCAACTCCTTGGCCAATAGTAACCCTCATAACTCTCTCTTCAGAGGTCGAATTTAGACAATTTCAGGTCATTGGAATGGTAACTTCTCAAGCATCCAAATGGGACCGAAATTGCTTAATTCAGAGACCGTTCATCCCAAAAGCAGGTTGGAACTCTTCGATCGTCATTTTTCAATATGGATAATTAAATTTCCAAATTGCACAATCCAACGGAGAGGCCTATCACTCCATCCTTTGATGTCAGATTGGGTCAATTATTGGTCATCTGAATGGTACTTTAGTGCTCTTTCATTCCTGACTGGAATCGTCGTATTCTGAGACCATTTGGGCATCCGTAAGTGGGATCGCAGTCGTCGGTCCTGAATGTTTCCTTCAACTCCTTGGCCAATAGTAACCCTCATAACTCTCTCTTCAGAGGTCAAATTTAGACAATTTCAGGGCATTGGAATGGTAACTTCTCAAGCTTCCAAATGGGACCAGAATTGCTTAATTCAGAGACCGTTCATCCCAAAAGCACGTTGGAACTCTTCGATCGTCATTTTTCACTATGGATTGTTAAGATTTCCAAATTGCGCGATCCAATGGAGATGCCTATAACTCCATCCTTTGATGTCAGATTGGTTTGATTATTGGTCATCTGAATGGAACTTTAGTGCTCTTTCATTCCTGACTAGAATCATTGTATTACGAGACCTTTTGGACATCCATAAGTGGGATCGCGGACTTCGGTCCTGATTGTTTCCTTCAAATCCATGTCCAATAGTAACCCTCATAACTCTCTCTTAAGAGGTCAAATTTATACAATTTCAAGGCATTGGATTGGTAACTTCTCAAGCTTCCAAATGGGACCCGAATTGGTTAATTCAGAGACCGTTCATCCCAAAAGCACCTTGGAACTCTTCGAACGTCATTTTTCAGTATGGAATGTTAAGATTTCCAAATTGTGCGATCCAATGGAGATGCGTATAACTCCATCCTTTGATGTCAGATTAGGAGAATTATTGGTCATCTAAATGGTACTTTAGTGCTCTTTCATTCCTAACTGGAAACGTCGTATTACGAGACCATTTGGGCATCCATAAGTGGGATCGCTGTTGTCGGTCCTGAATGTTTCCTTCAACTCCTTGGCCAATAGTAATCCCCATAACTCTCTCTTCAGAAGTCGAGTTTTGACAATTTCAGGGCATTGGAATGGTAACTTCTTAAGCTTCTAAATAGGACCAGAATTGCATAATTCAGAGACCGTTCATCCCAAAAGCACCTTGGAACTCATTGATCGTCATTTTTCACTATGGATTGTTAAGATTTCCAAATTACGTGATCCAACGGAGATGCTTATAACTCCATCCTTTGATGTCAGATTGGGTCAATTATTGGTCATCTGAAAGGTACTTTAGTGCTCTTTCATTCCTGACAGGAATCGTCGTATTACGAGACCTTTCGGGCATCCGTAAGTGGGATGGCAGTCGTCGGTCTTGAATGTTCCCTTCAACTCCTTGGCCAATAGTAACCCTCATAACTCTCTCTTCAGAGGTCAAATTTAGACAATTTTAGGGCATTGGAATGGTAACTTCTCAAGCTTCGAAAAGGGAGTATAATTGCTTAATTTAGAGACCGTTCATCCCAAAAGCACGTTGAAACTCTTCGATCGTCATTTTTCACTATGGATTGTTAAGATTTTTAAATTGTGCGATCCAATGGAGGAGCCTATTCCTCCATCCTTTGATGTCAGATTGGGTTGATTATTGGTCATCTGAATGGTACTTTAGTGCTCTTTCATTCCTGACTGGAATCGTCATTTTCGGAGACCATTTGGGCATTCGTAAATTGGATGGCAGTCATCGGTCCTGAATGTTTCCTTCAACTCCTTGGCCAGTAATAACCCTCATAACTCTCTCTTCAGAGGTCGAATTTAAACAATTTCAGGTCATTGGATTGGAAACTTCTAAAGCATCCAAATGGGACCGGAATTGCTTAATTCAGAGACCGTTCATCCCAAAAGCTGGTTGGAACTCTTCGATCGTCATTTCTCAATATGGATAATTAAGATTTCCAAATTGCGTAATAGAATAGAGAGGCCTATAACTCCATCCTTTGATGTCAGATTGTGTCAATTATTGGTCATCTAAAAGGTACTTTAGTGCTCTTTCATTCCTAACAGGAATCGTCGTATTACGAGACCTTTCGGGCATCCGTAATTGGGATGGCAGTCGTCGGTCTTGAATGTTTCCTTCAACTCCTTGGCCAATAGTAACCCTCATAACTCACTCTTTAGAGGTCAAATTTAGACAATTTCAGGGCATTGGAATGGTAACTTCTCAAGCTTCGAAAAGGGACTAGAAGTGCTTAATTCAGAGACCGATCATCCAGAAACCACGTTGGCACTCTTCGATCGTCATTTCTCACTATGGATTGTTAAGATTTCCAAATGGTGCGATCCGACGGAGGAGCCTATTCCTCCATCCTTTGATGTCAGATTGGGTTGATTATTGGTCATGTGAATGGTACTTTAGTGCTCTTTCATTCCTGACTGGAATCGACATTTTCCGAGACCATTTGGGCATCCATAATTTAGATGGCAGTTGTCGGTCCTGAATGTTTCCTTTAACTCCTTGGCCAATAGTAACCCTCATAACTCTCTCTTTAGAGGTCGAATTTATACAAATTCAGGCCATTGGATTGGTAACTTATTAAGCTTCCAAATGGGACCGGAATTGCTTAATTCAGAGACTATTCATCCCAAAAGCACGTTGGAACTCATCGATCATCATTTTTCAATATGGATTGTTAATATTTCAAAATTGCACGATCCAATGGAGATGCCTATAACTCCATCCTTTGATGTCAGATTGGTTCGATTATTGGTCATCTGAATGGAACTTTAGTGCTCTTTCATTCCTGACTGGAGTCGTCGTATTACGAGACCTTTTGGACATCTGTAAGTGGGATCGCGGTCGTCGGTCCTGAATGTTTCCTTCAACTCCTTGGCCAATACTAACACTCATAAATCTCTCCTCAGATGTCGAATTTATATAATTTCACAGCATTGGAATGGTAACTTCCTAAGCTTCCAAAAGGGAAAATAATTTCTTAAATTTAGAGACCATTCATCCCAAAAGCACCGTGGAACTCTTTGATCGTCATTTTTCACTATGGGTAGTTAAGATTTACAAACTACGCGATCCAACAGAGACGCCTATAACTCCATGCTTTGATGTCAGATTGGGTCAATTATTGGTCATCTGAATGGTACTTTAGTGCTCTTTCATTCCTGACTGGAATCATCGTATTACGAGACCATTTGGGCATCTGTAAGTGGGATCGCAGTCGTTGGTCCTGAATGTTTCCTTCAACTCCTTGGCCAATAGTAACCCTCATAACTCTCTCTTAAGAGGTCAAATTTAGACAATTTCAAGGCATTGGAATGGTAACTTCTCAAGCTTCCAAATGGGACTAGAATTGCTTAATTCAGAGACCGTTCATCCCAAAAGTATGTAGGAACACTTCGATCGTCATTTTCCAATATGGATTGTTAAGATTTCTAAATTGCGTGATGCAATAGAGATGCCTATAACTCCATCCTTTGATGTCAGATTAGGTCGATTTTGGTCATCTGAACGGTACTTTAGTACTCTTTCATTTCTGATTGGAATCGTCGTATTACGAGACCATTTGGGCATCCGTAAGTGGGATCGCAGTCATCGGTCCTGAATGTTTCCTTCAACTCCTTGGCCAATAGTAACCCTCATAACTCTCTCTTCACAGGTCGAATTTAGTTAATTTCAAGTCATTGGAATGGTAACTTCTCAAGCATCCAAATGAGACCGGAGTTGCTTAATTCAGAGACCGTTGATCCCAAAAGCAGGTTGGAACTCTTCGATTGTTATTTTTTAATATAGATAATTAAAATTTCCAAATTGCGCGATCCAACGAGGACGCCTATAACTCCATCCTTTGATGTCAGATTGGGACAATTATTGGTCATCTAAATGGTACTATAGTGCTATTTCATTCCTGACTGGAATCATCGTATTTCAAGACCATTTGGGCATCCATAAAAGGGATCGCAGTCGTCGGTCTTGAATGTTTCCTTCAACTCCTTGGCCAGTAGTAACCCTCATAACTCTCTCTTCAGAGGTCGAATTTAGACAATTTTAGGGCATTGGAATGGTAACTTCTCAAGCTTCCAAATGGGACCAGAATTGCTTAATTCAGAGACCGTTCATCCTAAAAGCACCTTGGAACTCTTCGATCATCATTTTTCACTATGGATTGTTAAGATTTTCAAATTACGTGATCCAACAAATGCACCTATAACTCCATCCTTTGATGTCAGATCGGGTCAATTTTTGGTCATCTGAATGATACTTTAGTGCTCTTTCATTCCTGACTGGAATCGTCGTATTCCGAGACCATTTGGGCATCCGTAAGTGGGATTGCAGTCGTTGTTCCTAAATGTTTCCTTCAACTCCTTGGCTAATAGTTACCCTCATAACTCTCTCTTCAGAGGTCGAATTTTGACAATTTTAGGGCATTGGAATGGTAACTTCTCTAGCTTCCAAATGGGACTATAATTACTTAATTTAGAGACTGTTCATCCCAAAAGCACGTTGGAATTGCGATGTTGGAATATATATATATATATATATATATATATATATATATATATATATATATATATATATATATATATATATATATATTTGGGCTTAATTAGTATAGATTAAAGGCCCATCCCAAATGGGATTCTTCTTGGGCTAGTCTCTTAGTTAAGTATGGGCCTTATAGCCTTCGTTAGGCTGGAACTTTTGATAGAGAATTTTTTGAACCATTGAGCCAATAGAGCTACCTCCTTATCAACATCTTCATCCTCACTATCTTCTTCCTCTATTGTATTCAAGGCTTTAGAGGTTTTGAGAACAATATTTTTGGATTTTGTGGGTGGTTTGAAGTGTAGTTCAAAAGTCTATAGGGAAGCTACTAGTTCTTCTACTTTTATTTCTTCTATATTCCTACACTATTCAATTGTAGTGATGTAACGCCCTGAAAATCGGGGGTCGAGCATATCTCAGCTCCAGAGTTCCAAAACATTACTTATGCAACATATATAATGATGAATATATGTTGTCTATATTAGTGCATAAAACATAAAGTAGATTAAGCTAACCTGATCAAAAGCACCGAGTCGGATCAAGATATATATATATATATATATATATATATATATATATATATATATATATATATATATATATGTATGTATATAAGTCCCTGAGATATGTATGCTCTACCAGGTCATAATTTCAAGTGTTTGTTTCAAAATACAAGTATCAAAATGAAATAAACCACTGCAATAATAATCTTGAATCCCCATAGCTCAGGACACGACTCACATGAACCCGCCTGAGAACTGCATAAAGGAGAACGCCTCCTCGTCATCCTCATACTCCTGCTTTGCCTCATGGGTCGCATCATCATCTGCATCTAAGATAGAGTCTGGTTGGTGTTTAAACACCGTCCCAAAACGTGGGAGTGAGTGATCAACTTAGTGGAACTATACAGTAGAACTATACAGTAAAAGTTAATATGCTATCAATTCAGTCAAGCAGTAATGATAAAGCAATACAATCAAACATATCCTAAGTACTCTTGTTAATGCAAGGATGTATGTACAAATGATGCATGCCCTCGCCTGCACTCCCTCAGCGTCTTCATCTTACGGTACACATGACAACCTCCTGCAGTGCTCCACAATGCCAAAGCACATGCATGGCGGTGCATGAACATGATTACCAAGTTGTTATTAGTCCTTTTCATATAGTAGGATTGGGAAGCTAAGGTACCTTCCTTATATAAATTCCCAAATGGTGATCCATTCTTGGGTCGTCAGTACTAGACAATCTCATATGATATTATGGTTCTAAGTCGCTGCAAAGGGCTTGTCACCAATCAATGCATGCCCAATCATACCTTAGTTGCTACAATAAGGCTCAATGCGGTATCAAGGTATGCTCGAGGTCACTACAAAGACCAATCAATGTAGGCCGACCGCACTAATATAGTGTCCCATACCACCATAATCGGCTCACGAGTGTAGTTGCTCACTGGTCACTCCCAGCGTAGGCCGACGGCTCGACCACGGTGTCCCATACCACTATGCCCGGCTCATGAGTCTTAGTAGATCGAGGTACCATGGTTAACGGGATTGCACTGGTAAATTTGGTACCTTAGATTCAAACAATAGCGTTCATACATGGTGAACATCCACCGGGACAATCGGGTTATGAGCTAAACTAGCACGAGCGCACGTTGAGTTGAACGACATGAAGTGCGTAAACACTCTGTGTGGCCAAACCATTACCGACAACCCTAATACGTGACGAAAGCGACCTCAGCCATGAATTCAAAGCTTGTTACCGATTGCCTGGACCATAACATGGCCCCATACACATTCAACCATAATAGCAAACATATTATAAAATGTAAGATAACGAGAATCCATTCATAAGTAAGGCGGTAAAATTAACAACTTGCATGAAGGAAATCAAACACACAGTTAACATGGACAGTTAGACTAAGAAATTCATGGAGGAAATAGTACATATAAGGAAGTAGTTGGGATTTTATATCTCAACTCCCTCATAATTCACACCTTACTAAATACGAACTTATTCAGGCATTTTCACAAGCACTTAGACTACACTTGGCAACATACATCACATATGTCAGCCATATTACATAGTAGGGCAAATCCTTTTGACAAGGAGTTGTCGCATAATAACAATCATATTCCTATGACAATTAAAAATGGCAATCACAATGCTAAATTCTAAATGCATACAAACATTTCAACAAATACATGAATCACACTACTTACAACATAGATTATCTATATACGTAAACGAAACAGATATCGCATTTGGCATGTGAAATGGCACCCACGTCAGTAATAAATCATTAACTGACATTGAAAGCTTTGAAAACCATGACCTATACGAATATAGTCCGCACCTTAAACTAGAAATTGCGCAACATTTTCGATTTAGACGATAAGTCTTCGTCAATGGTGAATAGGTAACCTAAGGCATGAATTAGATTAGCTACATCAACACTTAAACTATTCTAAGTTCCAAAACAAGTTAGGGTTTAATTGACTTACCCAAAAATGAGATTAGAATCGCCGGAATAACGATTCAGATGCGATGGATTAGGTACGTAGGGTAACTGGAAAGAATTCCAAGATAATTCACCAACTTCTCTCTCACTTTCTCTCTCTTTTCCTCTCTCGCTTTTAGCTAGGGTTTGGAAAATTCGTATGGAATTTGAGAGTGAGGGTTTAAGGTCTTTATATAGGCCTAAAATTGATGGAATTAACCCTAGGGCCAAGGTATACTTAGGTTATAACCAAATCGGGTCTATTTCGATTCAATGGAGCGTTTCTGGAGGTCCTTTTTCTGAATGCGGTCGGACTTAAGCTCACTAATATTGGATCTTAAGCAAGTTAAGTTTTCAGTCCGATCGGGTTTCCAGATCGCTCATGGTGGACCAATCTCAATTCAACAGTCACCGAAACTCGATCAGGGCCACATGCACTTTGACATGTGTGGGCCATCTTCCTTGATCAGAGGGTGAATTTGGGTCAGAATCCAACGGTCAGAATGCTTATAATCAACGCGCAAGCGACACGACTCAGATTACTTAAATTCATATTTAATTTCTAAATAAATTCACCTTTCTCACACTCTTCACTTCGGACTCATGCAAATCGTCTCAGGACATCATCTGGACTTGATTTTTGAGGTGATTGTCAAGCCCAACAAGGTGGTCATAATTGCCTAAGTTTATCACTATCGGACTTTCGACGTGCGGTCTAGGTCCGATACAAAGTTTTCAAGTACTCCCGAGAGCAACTGGGTTTAGCGTTGAATCCTAGATTTCAGGGTAACTTAGCGCTAACGATTCTACAGGTTTTGGGTCTTATAGATAGTATTTAATGTGGTTGGTACTAATTTTCACAAGTAATTGAGTTTAGCGCTAGTTAATTCACGTTTAATTTCTAAAGGATTGAGTCCTAAGAGAATTCTAGTTGAGGTGGTGCTTGAGTCTTTGTACAAAGCTTTCCGGGATGTTACAATCTACCCCCCTTAAAGAAAATTTTCATCCCCGAAATTTGTATCTTTTCATACTCCTTGAGGATCTGAGGGTAGTTCTTTCTGACCTCTGCTTCAGTCTCCCGAGTAGCCTCTTCTTCATTGTGATGCGTCCATAGTACTTTCACAAGTGGGATGACCTTGCTACGCAGTACCTGCTCCTTCATATCCAGGATACATGCCGGTCGCAGTACATAGGTGGCATCCTCGTTCAACTGCACCTGCCCCCAACTGATAATATGCGAAGGATCAAGAACGTACTTCTTCAACATGATACATGAAATATGTTATGCACGCCCGCGAGTGGTGTGGGCAAAGCAAGGTGATAGGCTACTGTCCTCACTCGATCCAGTATTTGAAATGGACCAATAAATCTCGGTGTGAGCTTCCCCTTCTTACTAAACCGCTGGACTCCCTTCATGGGGAAAACCTTAAGAAATAAATGGTCTCCAACCTCGAACCCAAGCGGTCGCCGCCTCGTATCAACGTAACTCTTCTGCCTGCTCTAGGGTGTCAGAAGTCGATGTCTAATAATGTCAATTTTCTCTGAAGTCGCCTGAACCAACTCTGGGCCAATCAAACTATGCTCGCCAAGCTCTGCCCAGCAATGCGGTGCTTTACATGGGCGACCATACAATGCCTTGTAGGGAGCCATGCCGATACTCGCCTAGAAGTTGTTGCTATACGCGAACTCTGCATAAGGGAGACAGTCATCCCAACTGTCCTTGAAATCCAAAACACAAGCTCGCAACATGTCCTCTAAAATCTGATTCACACGTTCCGTCTGCCCGTCTATTTGTGGATGAAACGCGATGCTGAACTTCAATTTCACACCCATCACTTCCTGGATACGAGTCTAGAAGATAGATGTGAATCACGTGTCTCTGTCAGACACGATCTCTAAGGGAACTCCGTGAAGACGTACAATCTCCTTGATGTACAACCTAGCCAACTTATCTGCAGAGTTCGTAACTCTGATCGGTAAGAAATGAGCCGATTTCGTCAATCGGTCGATGATCACCCAAATGGAGTCATGTCCCTTCCTCAATTTCGGTAGCGCTAAAATAAAATCCATAGAGATAAAATCTCACTTCCATTCAGTTATGGGCATGGGTGAAGCAGTCCAGGAGGTCGGCGATGCTCTGCTTTGACCTGCTAGCACGTGAGACAATGGGATACAAACTCAGTAATGTGAACCTATGCCATAGGAGGAAAACTCTCACTCGTGTCTTGGGCCTCCACTTCTTCCTCGTCCTGCTCTTCTTCTTCTTCTATTTCAGCTCCACCTTCTTCATTACTCTCTTCCTCTTCACTCTCAGTCTCATCCTCACTTTCTTCAAGTAGAGCTTGTCGTCGTCGTGGTCGAGGCCCAATGTCCATCTGATTAAGAGTCATCTCATTGATGTAACGGACAGGTACCGGCCTTTCCGCTCCAAGTCTGTAGCCAAGCTCATGTGCAATCTTACATATGAGTCGGCTAAATGGGAGTGATTCAGTCATTCTATTTGAATGTGCGATAAGGACTATCTGTCGCAAGATGTATGTAGGCACACACAGCTTCTCTCCTTGCCCCACTTGATACAAGAAATCTACCATCAGGCGCGTGCACTCACTGCGGTTGCTCCACTTAGGATAGACGTTGAATTTACAGATGTGGTGAAGCAAGCGAAAGTCGTCCGTCATGTTGGTTACTAAAAGGCTTCTATTAGGCTGTCATTCAACCAGACAACCACAAAAGAACTGCATGCGGTGATCCCTTTCACGCGCACTACTCAGATTCTTCTCACTTGCATGAACCTCGCCAAGCAGCACGTTCAGAAGTCGGGATATCAAAGCAACGTTGATTGTGGCCTCCCGATCTCTTCCGCAAGGGATCTTGAATTGCAATGGCTCCAGTGAAGGTTCTCGAATGTGGGCATAGAAAGCTCGGACAGTACCCACATTTGCGTAGTATTCACCCTCAAATAGCGGACCCCACCTGACCTCTTCCAGGGTCTCAAATAAGAGATATTCTCCAAATAGCTGTGCATCTACATGAGCTTCAAAAAGGACCCTACGGCCCTCATAAACTTTATGAGATAGCTCCGCCAACAAAGTCCTTCCAATGGGAGCCTAGGGATCGAGTTCCCGCTTTGTCTGAAACTCTTGAGTGGCGGTTGTGCTCGCAGCGGCGCCTCTCGGCCTCCTTAAATGGGTTGGGCGACTAGGCTCGGCTTCATCAATGGGAGCTCTCTTCTTCCCCACAAAAGAGAGAATGGTGGAAATGGAAAATATGGCCGTAATAAGCTCGAATAGGGCCATGAAAAATGAAAGAAAAGAGGGAAATGGAAGGAATGATGGGGCTCCCACGAATTTGAGACTCAAAGTAGGGATTTGAGTGCTTAAATGGAAAGAAAAGAAAGGAAAATCAGCAATGGAGGTGGGTTTTGAGATGGGTAGAGTGAGGGTGCACGAAAATGGAAGAAGGGTTTGGAGATAGGTTTTTTTTTGTGGGGTTGTGAGAGAAATTTTAAGAAAAAGAAAGCTTGGAAGGGTGATTTGTGAAGGAAGGAGGGTTTGGGAGAGGTTATAAAGGTCCGATCGTGGAGTGGGCCACACTAGGCCCTAGCTGCGTTGGCCCGAGTCGGCCCGCCCGGCCAGGCCCGGGGGGCGGTGAGGGCTCACCGGTCTCTGAAGTGTTTGGTGAGGGCTCACCATTTGGGCGAGGTCCTCCTATCCCCAGGGTTAGAAAATGATGTGGGTCCTACCCTAGGTCACCTTGGAAATGCCCCAATTGGGCCCCTAGTCCGTTTCGACTCATTTCGGGTCACTTTGAATAGAACCTGATACAGATTCAAGTTTACCAAATTTTTAACAGCTGGGATGGGATGATACATGGTCTAAACCCATCGATGGACGGTCTAGAAGTGATTTGGGGTAGTTGTGTGTGATCAAGAGTGTGCACGAACTCGATCTTGGTGATCGTTTTCAGTAAACTTTCGCCGATTGGTGCAACTAGGAATCCTACATTGTTTCTAGATTTATCTCACACCCTCCTACGCTAAGGTGGCATCAGCGTGTGTTGTGTGACCATAACCCAAGTCCGGTTTAATCCAAATTATGCTCTGATACCAACTTATAACACCCTAAAATTCGGGGGTCGAGCATGACTCAGCTCCCGAGTTTCAAAACATCACTTATGCAACATATGTAATGATGAATGTATATTGTCTGTATTAGTGCATAAAACATTAAGTGATTAAGCCAAACTGTAAACATAATCTAGGGACAGGTGAAATATGCAAGCGAAAGACTGAAGAAATATGTATATATATAAGTCCCTGAGATATGTATGCTCTGCCAAGTCATAATTTCAAGTGTTTGTTTCAAAATACAAGTATCAAAATGAAATAAACCACTACAACAGTAACCCTGAATCCCCGTAGCTCAAGACATGGCTCACATGAACCCGCCTGAGAACTGCATAAAGGAGAACGCCTCCTCGTCATCCTCATACTCCTGCTCTGCCTCATGGGTAGCATCATCTTCTGCATCTAAGACAGAGTCTGGTTGGTGTTTAAACACCGTCCCAGAATGTGGGAGTGAGTGATCAACTCAGTGGAACTATACAGTAAAAGTTAACATGCTATTAATTCAGTCAAGCAGTAATGATAAAGCAATACAATCAAACATATCCTAAGTACTCTTGTTAATGCAAGGATGTATGTACAAATGATGCATGGCCTTGCCTGCACTCCCTCGGTGTCTTCATCTTACGGTACGCATGACAACCTCCTGCAGTGCTCCACAACGCCAAGGCACATGCAATGCGGTGCATAAACATAATTACCAAGTTGTTATTAGTCCTTTTCATACAGCAGGATTGGGAAGCTAAGGTACCTTCCTTATATCAATTCCCAAATGGTGATCTATTCTAGGGTCGTCAGTCCTAGACAATCTCATACGATATTATGGTTCTAGGTCGCTGCAAAGGGCTCATCACCAATCAATGCATGCCTAATCATACCTTAGTTGCTACACTAAGGCTCGTCGCCTCAATGTAGTATCAAGGTATGCTCGCGGTCACTACAAAGGGCTCGTCACCAATCAATGTAGGTCGATAGCACGAATATAGTGTCGCATACCACTATAATCGGCTCACGAGTCTGGATTGCTCACTGGTCACTACAGGGAGGTTTGTCACCCCAGCGTAGGCCGACAGCTCAACCATGGTGTCCCATACCACCATCCCCGACTCATGAGTCTTAGCGGATTGAGTACCATGGTTAACGGGATTCACTGGTAAGTTTGGTACCCTAGATTCAAACAGTAGCGTCCATACATGGTGAACATCCACCGGGACAATCGGGTTATTTGACGAGCTCGACTAGTACAAGCGCACGTTGAGTTGAATGACATGAAGTGCGCAAACACTCCGTATGGCTAAATCACTGCCGACAACCCTAATACGACTCGAGTTCGTCAAACACGTCCTACGTGACGAAAGCGACCTCAGCCACGAACTCAAAGCTTGTTACCGATTGCCTGGACCATAACGTGGCCCCATACACATTCAACCATAATAGTAAACATATTATAAAATGCAAGATAACGAGAATCCATTCATAAGTAAGGCGGTAAAATTAACAACTTGCATGAAGGAAATCAAACACACAGTTAACATGGACTGTTAGACTAAGAAATTCATGGAGGAAATAGTACATATAAGGAAGTAGTTGGGATTTTATATCTCAACTCCCTCATAATTCACACCTTACTAACTACGAACTTATTCAGGCATTTTCACAAGCACTTAGACTACACTTGGCAGCATACATCACATATGTTAGCTATATTACATAGTAGGGCAAATCCTTTTGACAAGGAGTTGTCACATAAATAACAATCATATTCCTACGATAATTAATCATGGCAATCACAACGCCAAATTCCAAATGCATACAAACATTTCAACAAATACATGAATCACACTACTTACAACATAGATTATCTATATACGTAAACAAAACAGATATCACATTTGGCATGTGAAATGGCACCCACGTCAGTAATAAATCATTAACTGACATTGAAAGCTTTGAAAACCATGACCTATACGAATATAGTCCGCACCTTAAACCAGAAATTGCGCAACGAATTCGATTTAGATGATAAGTCTTCGTCAACGGCGAATAGGTAACCTAAGGCATGAATTAAATTAGCTACATCAACACTTAAACTATTCTAAGTTCCAAAACAGGTTAGGGTTTAATTGACTTACCTAAAAATGAGATTAGAATCGTCGGAATAACGATTCAGATGCGATGGATTAGGTACATAGGGTAACTGGAAAGAATTCTAAGATGATTCACCAACTTCTCTCTCACTTTCTCTCTCTTTTCCTCTCTCTCTCTCTTAGCTAGGGGTTTGGAAAATTCGTATGGAATTTGAGAGTGAGGGTTTAAGGTCTTTATATAGGCCTAAAATTGATGCAATTAGCCCCAGGGCTAAGGTATACTTAGGTTATAACCAAATCATGTCTATTTTGATTCAATGGAGCATTTCTGGAGGTCCTTTTTCTGAATGTGGTCAGACTTAAGCTCACTAATATTGAATCTTAAGCAAGTTACGTTTTCAGTCCGATCGGGTTTCCAGATCGCTCATGGCGGACTAATCTCAATTCAACGGTCACCGAAACTCAATCAGGGCCACAAGCACTTTGACATGTGTGGGCCATCTTCCTTGATCCGAGGGTGAATTTGGGTCAGAATCCAATGGTTAGAATGCTTATAATCGACGCACAAGCGACACAACTCAGATTACTTAAATTCATATTTAATTTCTAAATAAATTCACCTTTCTCACACTCTTCACTCCGGACTCATGCAAATCGTCTCAGGACATCATCTGGACTTGATTTTCGAGGTGATTGTCAAGCCCAATAGGGTGGTCATAATTGCCTAAGTTTATTGCTATCAGACTTTCAACGAGCCGTCCAGGTCTGATGCAAAGTTTCCAAGTACTCCCGAGAGCAACTAGGTTTAGCGTTAAATCCTAGATTTCAGGGTAACTAGCGCTAGCGATTCTACAGGTTTTGGGTCTTATTGATTGTATTTAACGTGGTTGGTGTTAATTTTCACAAGTAATCGAGTTTAGCGCTAGTTAATTCACGTTTAATTTTTAAAAGATTGAGTCCTAAGAGAATTCTAGTTGAGGTGGTGCTCGGGTCTTTGTATGAAATTTTCTGGGATGTTACAGACCAGAATTGCATAATTAAGAGACAGTTCATTCCAAAAGCACGATGGAAGTGTTCGATCATCATTTTTCAATATGGATTGTCAAGATTTCCAAATTGCACGATCCAACGGAGATGCCTATAACTCCATCCATTGATGTCAGATTGGGTCAATTATTGGTCATCTGAATGGTGCATTGTACTATTGCATTTCTGACTGGAATCGTCATATTATGAGACCATTAGGGCATCTGTAACTGGGATCACAGTCATCGGTCCGGAGTGTTTCCTTCAACTCCTTGGCAAATAGTAACCCTCATAACTCTCTCTTAGAGGTCGAATTTAGACAATTTATGGGCATTAGAATGGTAACTTCTCAAGCTTCCAAATGGGACAAGAATTGCTTAATTCAGAGACCGTTCATCCCAAAAGCACGTTGGAACTCTACGATCGTCTTTTTTCAAGATAGATGGTTAAGATTTCCACACTGCGTGATCCATTATAGACGGCTATAAGACCATCCTTTGATGTCAGATTCAGTTAATTATTGGTCATCTGAATGGTACTTTAGTGCTCATTCATTCCTGACTGGAATCGTCGTATTCCGAGACCATTTGGGCATCCGTAAGTGGGATCGCAGTCGTCAGTCCTGAATGTTTCCTTCAACTCCTTGGCCAGTCGTACCCTCATAACTCTCTCTTCAGAGGTCGAATTTAGACAATTTCAGGGCATTGGAATGGTAACTTCTCAAGCTTCCAAATGGGACCAAAATTGGTTAATTAAGAGAACGTTCATCCCAAAAGCACGTTGGAACTCATCGATCGTCATTTTTCAAAATGGATTGTTAAAATTTTTAAATTTCACGATCCAACGGAGACGCCAATAACTCTATCCTTTGATGTCAGATTGGGTCGATTATTGGTCATCTGAATGGTACATTAGTACTAATTCATGCCTGACTGAAATCGTCGTATTACGATACCATTTGGGCATTCATAAGTGGGATCGCAGTCATCGATCCGGAATGTTTCCTTCAACTCGTTGGCAAATAGTAACCCTCATAACTCTCCCTTAGACGTCTAATTTAGACAATTTATGGGCATTAGAATGGTAACTTCTCAAGCTTCCAATTGGGGCCAGAATTGCTTTATTCAGAGACCGTTCATCCCAAAAGCACATTGGAACTCTTCGATCGTCATTTTTCAATATGGATTGTTAAGATTTCCAAATTGCACGAGCCAACGGAGACGCCAATAACTCCATCCATTGATTTCAGATTGGGTCGATTATTGGTCATCTGAATGGTTCATTAGTACTATTTCATTCCTGACTAGAATCGTCGTATTACATAACCATTTGAGCATTCGTAAGTGGGATCGCAGTCGTCGGTCTGGAATGTTTCCTTCAAGTCCTTGGCAAATAGTAACCCTCATAACTCTCCCTT
This sequence comes from Magnolia sinica, assembly GCF_029962835.1. Taxonomy (NCBI): domain Eukaryota; kingdom Viridiplantae; phylum Streptophyta; class Magnoliopsida; order Magnoliales; family Magnoliaceae; genus Magnolia; species Magnolia sinica. The sequence goes on from NC_080580.1 coordinate 50,200,975, forward strand.
AGAGGTCGAATTTAGAAAATTTATGGGCATTAGAATGGTAACTTCTCAAGCTTCCAAATGGGACCAGAATTGCTTAATTCAGAGACCGTTCATCCCAAAAGCACGTTGGAACTCCTAGATTTTCATTTTTCATTATGGATTGTTAAGTTTCCAAATTGCGCGATCCAACGGAGATGCCCATAACTCCATCCTTTGATGTCAGTTGGGTCAATTATTGGTCATTTGAATGGTACTTCAGTGCTCTTTCATTCCTGACTTGAATAGTCGTGTTCAAAGACCATTCGGGCATCCGTAAGTGGGATTGTAGTCGTCGGTTCTGAATGTTTAATTCAACTCCTTGGCTAATAGTAACCCTCATAACTCTCTCTTCAGAGGTAGAAATTAGACAATTTCAGGGCATTGGAATGGTAACTTCTCAAGCTTCCAAATGGGACCAGAATTGCTAAATTCAAATACCGTTCATCCCAAAAGCACGTTGGAACTCTTCGATCGTCATTTTTCAATATAGATTGCAAAGATTTGTAAATTACGTGATCCAACGGAGATGTCTATAACTCCATCCTTTGATGTCAAATTGGGTCGATTATTGGTCATCTAAATGGTTCTTTAGTGCTCTTTCATTCTTGACTGGAATCGTCATATTTCGAGACCATTCGGGCATCCGTAAGTGGGATCGCAGTCGTCGGTTCTGAATGTTTCCTTCAACTCATTGGCTAATAGTAACCCTCATAACTCTCTCTTCAGAGGTCGAATTTAGACAATTTTAGGGCATTGAAATGGTAACTTCTCAAGCTTCCAAATGGGACCAGAATTGCTAAATTCAGAGACCGTTCATCCCTAAAGTACCTTGGAACTCTTCGATCATCATTTTTCACTTTGGATTGTTAAAATTTCCAAATTGCGCGAGCCAATGGAGACACCTATAACTCCACCATTTGATGTCAGAATGGATCAATTATTGGTCATCTGAATGGTACTTTAGTGCTCTTTCATTCCTGACTGGAATCGTCCTATTCCGTGATCATGTAGCCATCCGTAAGTGGGATTGCAGTCGTCAGTCCGGAATGTTTCCATCAACTCCTTGGCTAATAGTTACTATCATAGCTCTCTCTTCAGAGGTCGAATTTAGACAATTTCAGGTCATTGGAATGGTAACTTCTCAAGCATCCGAATGGGACCAGAATTGCTTAATTCTGAAACCGTTCATCCCAATAGATGGTTGGAACTCTTCGATCGTCATTTTTAAATATGGATAATTAAGATTTTCAAATTGTTCAATCCAATGGAGACGCCTATAATTCCATCCTTTGATGTCAGATTGGGTCAATTATTGGTCATCTAAACGGTACTTTAGTGCTCTTTCATTCTTGACTAGAATCGTCGTATTCCGAGACCATTCAGGCATCCGTAAGTGGGATCGCAGTCGTCGGTTCTGAATGTTTCCTTCAACTCATTGGCCAATAGTAACCCTCATAACTCTCTCTTCGGAGGTCGAATTTAGACAATTTCAGGGCATTGGAATGGTAACTTCTTAAGCTTCCAAATGGGACCAGAATTGTTTAATTAAGATACCGTTCATCCTAAAAGCACATTGGAACTCTTTGATCGTCATTTTTTAATATAGATTAATAAGATTTCTAAATTGCGTGATCCAACGGAGGTGCCTATAACTCCATCCTTTGATGTCAGATTATGTCGATTATTGGTCATCTGAATGGTACTTTAGTGCTCTTTCGTTCCTGACTGGAATCATCCTATTCCGAGACCATGTAGGCATCTATAAGTGGGATTGCAGTCGTCGGTCCTGAATGTTTCCTTCAACTCCTTGGCTAATAGTAACTATCATAACTCTCTCTTCAAAGGTCGAATTTAGACAAGTTTCGGTCATTGGAATGGTGACTTCTCAAGCTTCCAAATGGGACCAGAATTGCTTAATTCAGAGACCTTTCATCCCAAAAGCAAGTTGGAACTCTTCGATCGTCATTTTTCAATATGGATTAATAAGATTTCCAAATTGTGTGATCCAACGGAGACGAATATAACTCCATCCTTTGATGTCAAATTGGGCCGATTATTGGTCATATGAATGGTACTTTAGTGCTCTTTTATTCCTGACTGTGATCTTCATATTACGAGACCATTTGGGCATCCATAGGTGGGATCGCAGTAGTTGGTCTTGAATGCTTCCTTCAACTCCTTGGCCAAAAGTAACCCTCGTAACTCTCTCTTCAGAGGTCGAATTTAGACAATTTCAGGGCATTCGAATGGTAACTTCTCAAGCATCCAAATGGGACCAGAATTGCTTAATTTAGAGACCGTTCATCCCAAAAACAGGTTGGAACTCTTTGATCGTCATTTTTCAATATCGATAATTAAGATTTCCAAATCGCGCGATCCAACAGAGATGCCTACAACTCCATCCTTCGATGTCAAATTGGGTTGATTATTAGTCATCTGAATGGTACTTTAGTGCTCTTTCATCCTAGACTGGAATCTTCGTAATACGAGACCATTTGGGCATCCGTAAGTGGGATCGCAGTCGTCGGTCCGGAATGTTTCTTTCAACTCCTTGGCCAATAGTAACCCTCATAACTCTCTCTTAGAGGTCGAATTTAGTCAATTTATGGGCATTAGAATGGTAACTTCTCAAGCTTCCAAATGGGACTAGAATTGCTTAATTTTGAGACCGTTCATCCCAAAAGCACATTGGAACTCTTCGATCGTCATTTTTTAATATGAATTTTTAAGATTTCCAAATTGCGCGATCCAACGGAGACGTCTACAACTCCATCCTTTGATGTCAGATTGGGTCGATTATTGGTCATCTGAATGGTACTTTAATGCTCTTTCATTCCTAACTGGAATCATCGTATTCTGAGACCATTCGGGCATTCGTAAGTGGGATCACAGTCATTGGTTCTGAACGTTTCCTTCAACTCCTTGGCCAATCGTAACCCTCATAACTCTTTTTTTAGAGGTCGAATTTAAATAATATCAGGGCATTGGAATGGTAACTTCTTAAGCTTCCAAATGGGACTAGAATTGCTTAATTAAGAGACCGTTCATCCCAAAAGCACGTTGGAACATTTCGATCATCATTTTTCAATATAGATTGTTAAGATTTCCAAATTACGCGATCCAATGTAGACACCTATAACTCTATCCTTTGATGTCTGATTGGGTCGATTATTGGTCATCTAAATGGTACTTTAGTGCTCTTTCATTCCTGACCGGAATCGTCGTATTCCGAGACCATTTGGGCATCCGTAAGTGGGATCGCAGTCGTCGGTCCTGAATGTTTCCTTCAACTCCTTGGCCAATAGTAACCCTAATAATTGTCTCTTCAGAGGTCGAATTTAGACAATTTCAGGGCATTGGAATGGTAACTTCTCAAGCTTCCAAATGGGACCAGAATTGCTTAATTCAGAGACCGTTCATCCCAAAAGCACGTTGGATATCTTCGATCGTCATTTTTCAATATGGAGTGTTAAGATCTCCAAAGTGCGTGATCCATTGTTGGCGGCTATAAGACCATCCTTTGATGTCAGATTGAGACGATTATCGGTCATCTGAATGGTACATTAGTGCTATTTCATTCCTGACTTGAATCGACATATTATGAGACCATTTGGGCATCCATAAGTGGGATCACAGTCATCGGTCCAGAATGTTTTCTTCAACTCCTTGGCCAATAGTAACCCTCATAACTCTCTCTTCAGAGGTCGAATTTAGACAATTTTAGGGCATTAGAATGGTCACTTCTCAAGCTTCCAAATGGGACCAGAATTGCTTAATTCAGAAGCCGCTCATCCTAAAAGCACGATGGAACTCTTCGGTCGTCATTTTTCAATATGGATTAATAAGATTTTTAAATTATATAATCCAACGAAGACGCCTATAACTCCATCCTTTGATGTCATATTAGGTCAATTATTGGTCATTTGAATGGTACTTTAGTGCTCTTTCATTCCTGACTGTGATCGTCGTATTACGAGACCATTTGGGCATCCGTAAGTGGGATCGGAGTCGTCGGTCCTGAATGTTTCCTTCAACTCCTTGGCCAATAGTAACCCTCATAACTCTCTCTTCAGCGGTGAATTTAGACAATTTCAAGGCATTGAAATGGTAACTTCTCACGCTTTTAATTGGGACCAGAATTGCTTAATTCAGAGACTGTTGATCCCAAAAGCACATTGGAACTCTTCGATCGTCATTTTTCACTATGGATTGTTAAGATTTCCAAATTGCAAGATCCAATGTAGACGCCTATTCCTCCATCCTTTGATGTCAGATTGGGTCGATTATTGGTCATCTAAATGGTACTTAAGGGCTCTTTCATTCCTGACTGGAATCGTCGTATTCTGAGACCATTTGGGCATCTGTAAGTGGGATCGCAGTCGTCGGTCCTGAATGTTTCCTTCAACTCCTTGGCCAATAGTAACGCTCAAAACTCTCTCTTCAGACGTCGAATTTAGACAATTTCAGGGCATTGGAATGGTAACTTCTTAAGCTTCCAAATGGGACCAGAATTGCTTAATTCAGAGACCGTTCATCCTAAAAGCACGTTAGATATCTTCAATTGTCATTTTTCAATATGGAGTGTTAAGATCTCTAAATTGCATGATCCATTGTAGACGGCTATAAGACCATCCTTTGATGTCGGATCGAGTTGATTATTGGTCATCTGAATGGTACATTAGTGCTATTTCATTCTTGACTGGAATCATCGTATTACGAGACCATTCAGGCATTCGTAAGTGGGATCGCAGTCGTCGGTCCAGAATGTTTCCTTCAACTCCTTGGCCAATAGTAACCCTCATAACTCTCTTTTTAGAGGTCGAATTTAAACAATCTTAGGGCATTGGAATGTTAACTTCTCAAGCTTCGAAATGGGACCAGAATTGCTTAATTAAGAGACCGTTCATCCCTAAAGCACGTTGGAACTTTCGATCATCATTTTTCAATATAGATTGTTAAGATTTCCAAATTGTGCGATCCAATGGAGACACCTAAAACTCCATCCTTTGATGTCAGATTGGGTTGATTATTGTTCATCTGAATGGTACTTTAGTGCTCTTTCATTCCTGACCGGAATCGTCGTATTACAAGATCATTTGCGCATCCGTAAGTGGGATCGCAGTCGTCGGTCCTGAATGTTTCCTTCAACACCTTGGCCAATAGTAACCCTCATAACTCTCTCTTCAGAAGTCGAGTTTATACAACTCTAGGGTATTCGAATGGTAACTTCCCAAGCTTTCAAATGGGAAATAATTGCTTAATTTAGAGACCGTTCATCCCAAAAGCACCTTGGAACTCTTTGATCGTCATTTTTCACTATGGATTGTTAAGATTTCCAAATTGCAAGATCCAATGGAGACGCCTATTCCTCTATCCTTTGATGTCAGATTGGGTCAATTATTGGTCATCTAAATGGTCCTTTAGTGCTCTTTCATTCCTGACTGGAATCGTCGTATTCAGAGACCATTTGGGCATCTGTAAGTGGGATCGCAGTCGTCGGTCCTGAATGTTTCCTTCAACTCCTTGGCCAATAGTAACGCTCATAACTCTCTCTTCAGACGTCAAATTTAGACAATTTCAGGGCATTGGAATTGTTACTTCCCAAGCTTCCAAATGGGACTAGAATGGCTTAATTCAGAGACCGTTCATCCCAGAAGCACGTTGGATATCTTCAATTGTCATTTTTCAATATGGAGTGTTAAGATCTCCAAATTGCGTGATCCATTATAGACGGCTATAAGACCATCCTTTGATGTGGGATTTAGTTGATTATTGGTCATCTGAATGGTACATTAGTGCTATTTCATTCCTGACTCGAATCATCGTATTACGAGACCATTTGGGCATCCGTAAGTGGGATCGCAGTCATCGGTCCAGAATGTTTTCTTCAACTCCTTGACCAATAGTAACCCTCATAACTCTCTCTTCAGAGGTCGAATTTAGACAATTTCAGGGCATTGGAATGGTAACTTCTCAAGCTTCCAAATGGGATCAGAATTGCTTAATTCAGAGACCGTTCATCCCAAAAGCACGTTGGAACTCTTCGATCGTCATTTTTCAATATGGATTAATAAGATTTCCAAATTAAGTGATCTAACGGAGACGCCTGTGACTCCATCCTTTGATGTTAGATTGGGTCGATTATTGGTCATCTGAATGGTACTTTAGTGCTCTTTCATTCCTGACTGTGATCGTCATATTACGAGACCATTTGGGCATCCGTAAGTGGGATCGGAGTCGTCAGTCCTGAATGTTTCGTTCAACTCCTTGGCCAATAGTAACCCTCATAACTCTATCTTCAGCGGTCGAATTTAGACAATTTCAGGGCTTTGGAATGGTAACTTCTGAAGCTTACAATTACAACCAGAATTGCTAAATTCAGAGACCGTTCATCCCTAAAGCACGTTGGAACTCTTCGATCGTCATTTTTCACGATGGATATTTAAGATTTCCAAATTGTGCGATCCAATAAAGACACCTATTCCTGCATCCTTTGATGTCAGATTGTGCTGATTATTGGTCATCTAAATGGTTCTTTAGTGCTCTTTTATTCCTGACTGGAATCGTCGTATTCCGAGACCTTTCGGGCATTCATAAGTGGGATCACAGTCATCAGTTCTGAATGTTTCCTTCAACTCCTTGGCCAATAGTAACCCTCATAGCTTACTCTTCAGAGGTCGAATTTAGACAATTTCAGGGCATTGGAATGGTAACTTCTTAAGCTTCCAAATGGGACCAGAATTGCTTAATTAAGAGACCGTTCATCCCAAAAGTACATTGGAACTCTTCAATCATCATATTTTAATATAGATTATTAAGATTTCCAAATTACGCGATCCAACGGAGATGCCTATAACTCCATCCTTTGATGTCAGATTGGGTCGATTATTGGTCATCTGAATGGTACTTTAGTGCTCTTTCATTCCTAACTGGGATCGTCGTATTCTGAGACCATTTGGGCATCCGTAAGTGGTATCGGAGTCGTCGGTCCTGAATGATTCCTCCAACTCCTTGGCCAATAGTGACCTAAATAACTCTCTCTTCAGAGGTCGAATTTAGACAATTTCAGGGCATTGGATTGGTAACTTCTGAAGCCTCCTAATGGGATTAGAATTGCTTAATTCAGAGACCGTTCATCCCTAAAGCATGTTGGAACTCTTCAATCATCAGTTTTAACTATGGATTGTTATGTTTTCCAAATTGCTTGATCTATTGGAGACGCCTAATCCTCCATCCTTTGATGTTAGATTTTGTTGATTATTGATCATCTGAATGGTACTTTAGTGTTCTGTCATTCCTGACTGGAATCCTCGTATTCCGAGAACATTTGGGCATCCATAAGTGGGATCGCAGTCGTCGGTCCTGAATGTTCCCTTCAACTCCTTGGCCAATCGTGACCCTCATAACTCTCCCTTTTGTGGTCGAATTTAAACAATTTTAGGGCATTGGAATGGTAACTTCTCAAGCTTCCAAATGGGACCAGAATTGCATGATTAAGAGACCGTTCATCTAAAAGCATTTTGGAACTCTTCGGTTGTCATTTTTCAATATGGATTGTTAAGATTTCCAAATTGTGCGATCCAACGGATACGCCTATAACTCCATCCTTTGATGTCAGATTGGGTCGATTATTGGTCATCTGAATGGTACTTTAGTGCTCTTTCATTCCTGACAGGAATCGTTATATTTCGAGACATTTTGGGCGTCCGTAAGTGGGATCGCAATCGTTGGTCTTGAATGTTTCCTTCAACTCCTTGGCCAATCATAACGCTCATAACTCTCCCTTTAGAGGTCGAATTAAGACAATTTCAGCGCATTGGAATGGTAACTTATCAAGGTTCCAAATGGGCAAAATTGCTTAATTCAGAGACCGTTCATCCCAAAAGCACGTTGGAACTCTTCGATTGTCATTTTTCAAAATGGATTGTTAAGATCTCTAAATTGCATGATCCAATGTAGACGGCTATAATAGCACCCTTTGATGTCAGATTGAGTCAATTATTGCTCATCTGAGTGGTACTTTTGTGCTATTTCATTCCTAACTGGAATCATCGTATTACGAGACCATTTGGGCATCCGAAAGTGGGATCGCAGTCGTCGGTCCGGAATGTTTCCTTCAATTCCTTGGCCAATAGTAACCCTAATAACTCTCTCTTCAGCGGTCGAATTTAGACAATTTCAGGGCATTGGAATGTTAACTTCTCAAGCTTACAATTGGGATAAGAATTGCTTAATTCAGAGACCGTTCATCCCTAAAGCACGTTGGAACTCTTCGATCGTCATTTTTCACTACGGATTGTTAAGGTTTAAAAATTGCATGATCCAATGGAGACGCTTATTCCTCCATCCTTGATGTCAGATTGGGTTGATTATTGGTCATCTAAATGGTACTTTAGTGCTCTTTCATTCCTGACTGGAATCGTCGTATTCTGAGACCATTTGGGCATCCGTCAGTGGGATCGCAGTCGTCGGTCCTGAATGTTTCCTTCAACTCCTTGGCCAATAGTAACCCACATAACTCTCTCTTTAGAGGTCGAATTTAGACAATTTTAGGGCATTGGAATGGTAACTTCTTAAGCTTCCAAATGGGACCAGAATTGCATAATTTAGAGACCGTTCATCCCAAAAGTAGGTTGGAACTCTTCGATCTTCATTTTTTAATATGGATAATTTAGATTTCCAAATTGAGCGATCCAATAGAGATGCCCATAACTCCAACCTTTAATGTCAGATTGGGTCAATTATTGGTCATCTAATGGTACTTTAATGCTCTTTCATTCCTGACTGGGATCGTCGTATTCCGAGATCGTTCGGGCATCCGTAAGTGGGATCGCAGTCGTTGGTCCTAAATGATTCCTCCAACTCCTTGGCTAATAGTACCCCTCATAACTCTCTCTTCAGAGGTCGAATTTAGACAATTTCAGGGCATTGGAATGGTAACTTCTCAAGCTTTCTAATGGATTAGAATTGCTTAATTCAGAGACCGTTCATCCCTAAAGCATGTTGGAACTGTTCGATCATCATTTTTAACTATGGATTGTTAAGATTTCCAAATTGCGTGATCCAATGGAGACGCCTACTCCTCCATCCTTTGATGTCAAATTGTGTTGATTATTGGTCATCTGAATGGTACTTTAGTGTTCTTTCATTCCTTACTGGAATCGTCATATTCTGAGACCATTTGGGCATCCGTAAGTGGGATCATTGTAGTCGGTCCTGAATGTTTCCTTCAACTCCATGGCCAATCGTGACCCTCATAACTCTCCCTTCGGTGGTTGAATTTAGAAATTTTAGGGCATTGGAATGGTAGCTTCTCAAGCTGCCAAATGGGACCAGAATTACATAATTAAGAGACTGTTCCTCTAAAAGCACGTTAGAACTCTTCGGTTGTCTTTTTTCAATATGGATTGTTTAGATTTCCAAATTGCACGATCCAACGGATACGCCTATAACTCCATCCTTTGATGTCAGATTGGGTCGATTATTGTTCGTTGGAATGGTACTTTACTGCTCTTTCATTCCTGACTGGAATCATCATATTTCGAGACAATTTGGGCATCCGTATGTGGGATCGCAGTCGTTGGTCCTGAATGTTTCCTTCAACTCCTTGGCCAATCGTAACCCTCATAACTTTCCCTTCAGAGGTGGAATTTAGACAATTTCAGGGCATTGGAATGGTAACTTATCAATCTTCCAAATGGGACAGAATTGGTTAATTCAAAGACCGTTCATCCCAAAAGCACGTTGGAACTCTTCGATCGTCATTTTTCAATATAGATTGTTAAGATCTCTAAATTGCGTGATCCATTGTAGATGCCTATAACACCATCCTTTGATGTCAGATTAAGTTAATTATTGGTCATTTGAATGGCACTTTTGTGCTATTTCATTCCTAACTGGAATCGTCGTATTACGAGACCATTTGGGCATCCGAAAGTGGGATCACAGTCGTCAGTCCGGAACGTTTCCTTCGACTTCTTGGCCAATAGTAACCCTCATAACTCTCTCTTCAGACGTCGAATTTAGACAATTTCAGGGCATTGGAATGGTAACTTCTCAAGCTTCCAAATGGGACCAAAATTGCTTAATTTAGAGACTGTTCATCCCAAAAGCATGTTGGATATCTTCGATCGTCATTTTTCAATATGGAGTGTTAAGATCTCCAAATTGCGTGATCCATTGTAGACGGCTATAAGACCATCCTTTGATGTCAGATTGAGTCTATTACTAGTCACCTGAATGGTACATTAGTGCTATTTCATTCCTGACTGGAATCGTCGTATTACGAGACCATTGGGGCATCCGTAAGTGGGATCGCAGTCATCGGTCCGGAATGTTTCCTTCAAATCCTTAGCCAATAGTAACCCTCATAACTCTCTCTTCAGAGATCGAATTTAGACAATTTCAGGGCTACAGGCTGGTAACTTCTCAAGCTTCCAAATGGGACCAGAATTTCTTAATTCAGAGACCATTCATACGAAAAGCACGTTGGAACTCTTTGATCATCATTTTTCAATATGGATTAATAAGATTTCCAAATTGTGTGATCCAACGTAGACGCCTATAACTCCATCCTTTGATGTTAGATTGGTTAATTGTTGGTCATCTGAATGGTACTTTAGTTCTCTTTCATTCTTCACTGGAATCGTCATTTTACGAGACCATTTGGGCATCCGAAAGTGGGATCGCAGTCTTCGGTTCAGAATGTTTCCTTCTACTCCTTGGCCAATAGTAACCCTCATAATTCTCTCTTCAGAGGTCGAATTTAGACAATTTCAGGGCATTGGATGGTAACTTCTCAAGCTTCCAAATGGGACCAGAATTGCTTAATTCAGAGACCGTTCATCCCAAAAGAACGTTGGAAATCTTCGATCATGATTTTTCAATATGGAGTGTTAAGATCTCCAAATTGCGTGATCCGTTGCAGACGGCTATAAGACCATACTTTAATGTCAGATTGAGTTGATTATTGGTCATCTGAATGGTACATTGTGTTATTTCATTCCTTACTGGAATCGTTATATTACGAGACCATTTGGGCATCCGTACGTGGGATCACAGTCATCGGTCCTGAATCTTTCCTTTCCTTGGCCAATAGTAACCCTCATAACTCTCTCTTCAGAGGTTGAATTTAGACAATTTCAGGGCATTGGATTGGTAACTTCTCAAGCTTCCAAATGGGACCAGAATTGCTTAATTCAGAGGCCTTTCATCCCAAAAGCAAGTTGGAACTCTTTGATCGTCATTTTTCAATATGGATTAATAAGATTTCCAAGTTGTGTGATCCAACGGAGACGTATATAACTCCATCCTTTGATGTCAGATTGGGCCGATTATTAGTCATATGAATGGTACTTTAGTGCTCTTTTATTCCTGACTGTGATCTTCGTATTACGAGACCATTTGGGCATCCGTAAGTGGGATCGGAGTCGTCGGTCAACTTCTCAAGCTTCGAAATGGGACTGGAATTGCCTAATTCAGAGATCTTTCATCCCAAAAGCAAGTTGAAACTCTTCGATCATCATTTTTCAATGTGGATTAATCAGATTTCCAAATTGTGTGATCCAACGGAGACACTTCTAACTCCATCCTTTGATGTCAGATTGGGTCGATTATTGGTCATCTGAATGATACTTTAGTGCTCTTTCATTCCTAACTGTGATCATCGTATTACGAGACCATTTGGGCATTCGTAAGTGGGATCAGATTCGTCGGTCCTGAATGTTTCCTTCAACACCTTGGCCAATAGTAAACCTCATAACTCTCTCTTCAGTGGTCGAATTTAGATAATTTCAGGACATTGGAATGGTAACTTCTCAAGCTTACAATTGGGACCAGAATTGCTTAATTCAGAGATCGTTCATCTCAAAAGCACGTTGGAACTCTTCGATCATCATTTTTCACTATGGATTGTTAAGATTTCCAAATTGCACGATCCAACGGAGACGCCTATTCCTCCATCCTTTGTAGACAGATTGTGTCGATTATTGGTCATCTGAATGGTACTTTAGTGCTCTTTCATTCTTGACTGGAATAGTCGTATTCCGAGACCATTTGGGCATCCGTAAGTGGGATCGCAGTCGTCGGTCCTGAATGTTTCCTTGATCTCCTTGGCCAATCGTAACCCTCATAACTCTCCCTTCAGAGGTCGAATTTAGACAATTTCAGGGCATTAGAATGGTAACTTCTTAAGCTTCCAAATGGGACCAAAATTGCTTAATTCAGAGACTGTTCATCCCAAAAGCAGGTTGGAAACTCTTCGATCGTCATTTTTCAATATGAATCATTAAGATCTCCAAATTGCGTGATCCAATATAGACGCCTATGACACCATCCTTTGATGTCAGATTGAGTTGATTATTGGTCATTTGAATGGTACTTTAGTGCTATTTCATTCCTGACCGGAATCGTCGTATTACGAGACCATTTAGGCATCCGAAAGTGGGATCGCGGTCGTCGGTCCGGAATGTTTCCTTCAACTCCTTGGCCTATAGTAACCCACATAACTCTCTCTTCAGCGGTCAAATTTAAACTATTTCAGGGCATTGGAATGGTTACTTCTCAAGCTTACAATTGGGACCAGAATTGCTTAATTCAGAGACTGTTCATCCCTAAAGCACGTTGGAACTCTTCAATCGTCATTTTTCACTATGGATTGTTAAGATTTTCAAATTGCGCGATCCAATAGAGACGCCTATTCCTCCAGCCTTTGAAGACAGATTGTGTCGATTATTAGTCATCTGAATGGTACTTTAGTGCTCTTTCATTCCTGACTGGGATCGTCGTATTCCGAGATCATTTTGGCATCCGTAAGTGGGATCACAGTCATCGGACCTGAATGATTTCTCCAACTCCTTGGCCAATAGTAACCCTCATAACTCTCTCTTTAGAGGTCGAATTTAGACAATTTCAGGGCATTGGAATGGTAACTTCTCAAGCTTCTTAATGGGATCAGAATTGCTTAATTCAGAGACCGTTCATCCTTAATGCATGTTGGAACTCTTCGATTGTCATTTTTAACTATGGATTGTTAAGATTTCCAAAATGCGCGATCCAATGGAGACGCCTATTCCTCCATCCATTCATGTCAGATTGGGTCGATTATTGGTCATCTAAATGGTACTTTAGTGCTCTTTCATTCTTGACTGGAATCGTCATATTCCGAGACCATTTGGGCAACCGTAAGTGGGATCTTAGTCGTCGGTCTTGAATGTTTCCTTCAACTCCTTGGCCAATAGTAACCCTCATAAATCTCTCTTAAGAGGTCGAATTTAGACAATTTCAGGGCATTGGATTGGTAACTTATCAAGCTTCCAAATGGGACTAGAATTGCATAATTAAGAGACCGTTCATCCAAAATCACGTTGGAAGTCTTCGGTTGTCATTTTTCAATATGGATTGTTAAGATTTCCAAATTACGTGATCCAATGTAGACGCCTATAACAGCATCCTTTGATGTTAGATTGGGTCGATTATTGGTCATCTGAATGGTACTTTTGTGCTATTTCATTCTTGACTGGAATCGTCGTATTCCGATACCATTTAGGCATTCGTAAGTGGGATCGCAGTCGTCGGTCTGGAATGTTTCCTTCAACTCCATGGCCAATAGTAACCCTCATAACTCCCTCTTCAGACATCGAATTTACACAATTTCAGGGCATTGAATGGTAACTTCTCAAGCTTCCAAATGGGACCAGAATTGCTTAATTTAGAGATCTCCAAATTGCGTGTTCCATTGTAGTCGGCTATATGACCATCCTTTGATGTCAGATTGAGTCGATTACTGGTCATCTTAATGGTACATTTGTGCTATTTCATTCCTGACTGGAATCATCGTATTACAAGACCATAGGGGCATCCATAAGTGGGATCGCAGTCGTCGGTCTGAAATTTTACCTTCAAATTCTTGGCCAATGGTAACCCTCATAACTCACTCTTCAGAGTTCGAATTTAGACAATTTTAGGGCATTGGAATGGTAACTTCTCAAGCTTCCAAATGGGACCAGAATTGCTTAATTCAGAGATCGTTCATCCCTAAAGCACGTTGGAACTCTTCGATCGTAATTTTTCACTATGGATTGTTAAGATTTTCAAATTGCGCGATCCAATGGAGACGCCTATTCCTCCATCCTTTGAAGACAGATTGTGTCAATTATTGGTCATCTGAATGGTACTTTAGTGCTCTTTCATTCCTGACTGGAATCGTCATATTCCGAGATCATTTGGGCATCCGTAAATGGGATCGCTGTCATCAGTCCTGAATGTTTCCTTAAACTCCTTGGCCAATCGTAAGCCTCATAACTCTCCCTTCAGAGGTCGAATTTAGACAATTTCAGGGCATTGGAATGTTAACATCTTAAGCTTCCAAATGGGACCAGAATTGCTTAATTCAAAGACCGTTCATCCCAAAAGCATGCTGGAACTCTTCGATCATCATTTTTCAATATGGATTGTTAAGATCTCTAAATTGCGTGATCCAATATAGACGCCTATAACACCATCCTTTGATGTCATATTGAGTTGTTTATTGGTCATCTAAATGGTATATTAGTGCTATTTCATTCCTGACTGGAATTGTTGTATTACGAGACCATTTGGGCATCCGAAAGTGGGATCCCAATCGTTGGTCCGGAATGTTTCCTCCAACTCCTTGGACAATAGTAACCCTCAAAACTCTCTCTTCAGTGGCCGAATTTAGACAATTTCAGGCATTGGAATGGTAACTTCTCAAGCTTACAATTGGGACCAGAATTGCTTAATTCAGAGACCGTTCATCCCAAAAGCACATTGGAACTCTTCGATCGTCATTTTTCACTATGGATTGTTAAGATTTCCAAATTACAAGATCCAATGGAGACGCCTATTCCTCCATCCTTTCATGTCAGATTGGGTCGATTATTGGTCATCTAAATGGTACTTTAGTGCTCTTTAATTCCTGACTGGAATCGTTGTATTCCGAGACGATTTGGGCATCCGTAAGTGGGATCGTAGTCGTCGGTCCTGAATGTTTCCATCAACTCCTTGGCCAATAGTAACGCTCATAACTCTCTCTTTCGACATCGAATTTAGACAATTTCAGGGCATTGGAATGGTAACTTCTCAAGCTTCCAAATGGGACCAAAATTGCTTAATTCAGAGACCGTTCATCCCAAAAGCACGTTGGATATCTTCCATTGTCATTTTTCAATATGGAGTGTTAAGATCTCCAAATTGCGTGATCCATTGTAGACGGCTATAAGACCATCCTTTGAAGTCAGATTGAGTCGATTATTGGTCATCTCAATGGTACGTTAGTGCTATTTCATTTCTGACTGGAATCTTCGTATTACAAGACCATTTGGGCATCCGTAAGTGGGATCGCAATCATCGGTCCGGAATGTTTCCTTCAACTCCTTCGCCAATAGTAACCCTCATAACTCTCTCTCTTTAGGGGTTGAATTTAGACAATTTCAGGGCATTGGAATGGTAACTTCTTAATCTTCCAAATGGGAATGGTAACTTCTTAATCTTCCAAATGGGAACAGAATTGCTTAATTCAGAGACCGTTCATCCCAAAAGCACGTTGGAACTCTTCGATCGTCATTTTTCAATATGGATTAATAAGATTTCCAAATTGTGTGATCTAATGGAGATGCCTATAACTCCATCCTTTAATGTTCGATTGGGTCGATTATTGGTCATCTGAATGGTACTTTAGTGCTCTTTCATTCCTGACTTGAATCGTCGTATTCCGAGACCATTTGGGCATCTGTAAGTGGGATCGCAGTCGTCGGTCCTGAATGTTTCCTTCAACTCCTTGGCTAATAGTAATGCTCATAATTCTCTCTTTAGACGTCGAATTTAGACAATTTTAGGGCATTAGAATGGTAACTTCTCAAGCTTCCAAATGGGACCAGAATTACTTAATTCAGAGACCGTTCATCCTAAAAGCACGTTGGATATCTTCAATTGTCATTTTTCAATATGGAGTGTTAAGATCTCCAAATTGCGTGATCCATTGTAAACGGCTATAAGACCATCCTTTGA
Organism: Magnolia sinica; assembly: GCF_029962835.1. Taxonomy (NCBI): domain Eukaryota; kingdom Viridiplantae; phylum Streptophyta; class Magnoliopsida; order Magnoliales; family Magnoliaceae; genus Magnolia; species Magnolia sinica. The sequence goes on from NC_080580.1 coordinate 50,217,019, forward strand.
TGTCAGATTGAGTCGATTATTAGTCATTTGAATGGTACATTAGTGCTATTTCATTCCTGATGGAATCGTCGTATTACGACACTATTTGGGCATCCGTAAATGGGATCGCAGTCGTCGGTCTGGAATGTTTCCTTCAACTCCTTAGCCAATAGTAACCCTCATAACTCTCTCTTCAGAGGTCGAATTTAGACAATTTCAGGGCATTGGAATGGTAACTTCTCAAGCTTCCAAATGGGACCATAATTGCTTAATTCAGAGACCGTTCATCCCAAAAGCACATTGAAACTCTTCGATCGTCATTTTTCAATTTGGATTAATAAGATTTCTTAGTTGTGTAATCCAATAGAGATGCCTATAACTCCATCCTTTGATGTCAGATTGGGTCGATTATTGGTCATCTGAATGGAACGTTAGTGCTCTTTCATTCCTGACTGTGATCGTCAGATTACGAGACCGTTTGGGCATCCATAAGTGGGATCGGAGTCGTCGGACTTGAATGTTTCCTTCAACTCCTTAGCCAATAGTAACCCTCATAACTCTCTCTTCAGCGGTCGAATTTGGACAATTTCAGGGCATTGGAATGGTAACTTCTCAAGCTTCCAAATGGGACCAGAATTGCTTAATTCAGAGACCGTTCATCCCTAAAGCACGTTGGAATTCTTCGATCGTGATTTTTCGCTATGGATTGTTAAGATTTCCAAATTGCACGATCCAACGAAGACGCCAATTCCTCCATCCTTTGATGTCAGATTGTGTTGATTATTGGTCATCTGAATGGTACTTTAGTGCTCTTTCATTCCTAACTAGAATCATCATATTCCGAGACCATTCGGGCATTCGTATGTGGGATCACAATCATCGGTTCTGAATGTTTCCTTCAACTCCTTGGCCAATAGTAACCATCATAACTCTCTCTTCAGAGGTCGAATTTAGACAATTTCAGGGCATTGGAATGGTAACTTCTTAAGCTTCCAAATGGGACAAGAATTGCTTAATTAAGAGACCATTCATCCCAAAAGCACGTTGGAACTCTTCGATCATCATATTTCAACATGGATTGTTAAGATTTCCAAATTGCGCGATCCAACGGAGACGCCTATAACTCCATCATTTGATATCAGATTAGGTCGATTATTGGTCATCTGAATGGTACTTTAGTGCACTTTCATTCCTGACTGGGATCATCGTATTCTGAGATCATTTGGGCATCCGTAAGTGGGATCGCAGTTGTCGGTCCTGAATGATTCCTCCAACTCCTTGGCCAATAGTAACTCTCATCACTCTCTCTTCAGAGGTCGAATTTAGACAATTTCAGGGCATTGGAATGGTAACTTCTCAAGCTTCCTAATGGGATCAGAATTGCTTAATTCAAAGACCGTTCATCCCTAAAGCATGTTGGAACTCTTCAATCATCTTTTTTCACTATGGATTGTTAAGATTTCCAAATTACGAGATCCAATGGAGACGCCTATTACTCCATCCTTTGATGTCAGATTGTGTTGATTATTGGTCACCTAAATGGTACTTTAGTGTTCTTTCATTCCTGACTAGAATCGTCGTATTTCGAGACCATTTGGGCATCCGTAAGTGGGATCGCAGTCGTCAGTCCTGAATGTTTCCTTCAACTCCTTGGCCAATCCTAACCCTCATAACTCTCCATTGTGTGATCCAATGTAGATGCCTATAACACCATCCTTTGATGTCAGATTGAGTCGATTATTGGTCATCTGAATGGTACTTTTGTGCTATTTCATTCCTGACTAGAATCGTCGTGTTACGAGACCATTTGGGCATCCGAAAGCGGGATCGCAGTCATCGGTCCGGAATGTTTCCTTCAACTCCTTGGCCAATAGTAACCATCATAACTCTCTCTTCAGAGGTCGAATTTAGACAATTTCAGGGCATTGAAATGGTAACTTCTCAAGCTTCCAAATGGGACCAGAATTGCTTAATTCAGAGACCGTTCATCCCAAAAGCACGTTGGATATCTTCCATCGTCATTTTTCAATATGGAGTGTTAAGATCTCCAAATTGCGTGATCCATTGTAGACGGCTATAAGACCATCCTTTGATGTCATATTAAGTCGATTACTGGTCATCTGAATGGTACATTAGTGCTATTTCTTTCTTAACCGGAATCGTCGTATTACGAGACCATTCGGGCATTCGTAAGTGGGATCGCACTCGTCGGTCCAGAATGTTTCCTTTAATTCCTTGGCCAATAGTAATCCTCATAACTCTCTCTTCAGAGGTCGAATTTTGACAAATTCAGGGCATTGGAATGGTAACTTCTCAAGCTTCCAAATGGGACCAGAATTGCTTAATTCAGAGACTGTTCATCCCAAAAGCATGTAAGAATGCTTCGATCATCATTTTTCAATATGGATTAATAAGATTTCCAAATTGTGTGATCCAACAGAGACGCCTATAACTCAATCCTTTGATGTCAGATTGGGTCGATTGTTGGTCATCTGAATCATACTTTAGTGCTCTTTCATTCTTGACTAGAATCGTCATATTACGAGACCATTTGGGCATCCGAAAGTGGGATAGCAGTCGTCGGTCTGGAATGTTTCCTTCAACTCCTTGGCCAATAGTAACCCTCATAACTCTCTCTTTAGAGGTCGAATTTAGACAGTTTTAGGGCATTGGAATGGTAACTTCTCCTAGTTCCAAATGGGACCAAAATTACTTAATTCAGAGACCGTTCATCCCAATAGCACGTTGTATATCTTCGATCGTCATTTTTCAATATTGAGTGTTAACATCTCCAAATTCCATGATCCATTGTAGACGGCTATAAGACCCTCCTTTGATGTCAGATTGAGTTGATTATTGGTCATCTAAATGGTACATTAGTGTTATTCTATTCCTGACTGGAATCGTCACATTACAAGACCATTTGGGCATCCATAAGTTGGATCGCAATCGTCGGTCCGGAATGTTTCCATCAACTCCTTGGCCAATAGTAACTCTCATAACTCTCCCTTCAGAGGTCGAATTTAGGCAATTTCAGGGCATTGGATTGGTAACTTCTCTAGCTTCCAAATGGGACCTGAATTGCTTAATTCGGAGACCTTTCATCCCAAAAGCAAGTTGGAACTCTTCGATCATCATTTTTTAATATGGATTAATAAGATTTCCAAATTGTGTGATCCAACGGAGACGCCTATAACTCCATCCTTTGATGTCAGATTGGGTTGATTATTGGTCATCTGAATGGTACTTTAGTGCTCTTTCAATCCTGACCGTGATCGTCGTATTACAAGACCATTTGGGCATCCGTAAGTGGGATCGGAGTCATTGGTCCTGAATGTTTCCTTCAACTCCTTGGCCAATAGTAACCCTCATAACTCTCTCTTCAGCGTTCAAATTTAGACAATTTCACAACATTGGAATGGTAACTTCTCAAGCTTACAATTGGGACCAGAATTGCTTAATTCAGAGACCGTTCATCCCGAAAGCACGTTGGAACTCTTCAATCGTCATTTTTCACTATGGATTGTTAAGATTTCCAAATTACGCGATCCAACGGAGACGCCTATTCGTCCATCCTTTGATGACAGATTGTGTCGATTATTAGTCATCTAAATGATACTTTAGTGCTCTTTCATTCCTAACTGGAATCGTCGTATTCCGAAACCATTTGGGCATCCGTAAGTGGGATTGCTATCGTCGGTCCTGAATGTTTCCTTCAACTCCATGGCGAATCGTAACCCTCATAACTCTCCCTTCAGAGGTCGAATTTAGATAATTTCAGGGCATTGGAATGGTAACTTCTTAAGCTTCCAAATGGGACCAGAATTGCTTAATTTAGAGACCGTTCATCCCAAAAGCATGTTGGAACTCTTCGATCGTCATTTTTCAATATGGATTGTTAAGATCTCCAAATTGCGTGATCCAATATAGACGCCTAAAACACCATCCTTTGATGTCAGATTGAGTTGATTATTGGTCATCTGAATGGTACATTAGTGATATTTCATTCCTGACTGGAATCGTCGTATTACGAGACCATTTGGGCATCCGAAAGTGGGATCGCAGTCGTCGGTCCAGAATGTTTCCTTCAACTCCTTGCCAATAGTTACCCTCATAACTCTCTCTTCAGACGTCGAATTTGGACAATTTCAGGGCATTGGAATGGTAGCTTCTCAAGCTTCCAATTGGGACCAGAATTCCTTAATTCAGAGACAGTTCATCCCAAAAGCACGTTGGATATCTTCGATCATCATTTTTCAATATGGAGTGTTAAGATCTCCAATTGCGTGATCCAATGTAGGCGGTTATAAGACCATCCTTTGATGTCAGATTGAGTCAATTATTGGCCATCTGAGTGGTACATTAGTGCATTTCATTCCCGACTGGAATCGTTGTATTACGAGACCATTTGGGCAGCCGTAAGTGGGATCGCAGTTGTCGGTCTGGAATGTTTCCCTTAACTCCTTGGCCAATAGTAACCCTCATAACTCTCTCTTCAGAGGTCGAATTTAAACAATTTTAGGGCATTGGAATGGTAATTTCTCAAGCTTCCAAATGGGACTAGAATTGCTTAATTCAAGACCGTTCGTCCCAAAGCACATTGGAACTCTTCGATCGTCATTTTTCAATATGGATTAAGAAGATTTCCAAATTGCGTGATCCAATGGAGACACCTATAACTCCATCCTTTTATGTCAGATTGGGTCGATTATTGGTCATCTGAACGGTACTTTAGTACTCTTTCATTCCTGACTGTGATCGTCGTATTACGAGACCTTTGGGCATCCGTTAGTAGGATTGTAGTCGTCGGTCATGAATGTTTCCTTCAACTCCTTGGCCAATAGTAACCCTCATAACTCTCCCTTCAGCGGTCGAATTTAGATAATTTCAGGGCATTGGAATGGTGACTTCTCAAGCTTACAATTGGGACCAAAATTGCTTAATTTATAGACCATTCATCCCTAAAGCACGTTGAAACTCTTCGATCGTCATTTTTCACTTTGGATTGTTAAGATTTCCAAATTGCGTGATCCAACGGAGATGCCTATTAATCCATCCTTTGATGTCAGATTGGGTCGATCATTGGTCATCTGAATAGTACTTTACTGCTCTTTTATTCCTGACTGGGATCGTCGTATTCCGAGACCACTTAGGCATCCGTAAGTGGGATCACAGTCGTCGGTCCTGAATGTTTCCTTCAACTCCTTGGCCAATAGTAACCCTCATAACTCTCTCTTCAGAGGTCTAATTTAGAAAATTTAAGGGAATTGGAATGGTAACTTCTCAAGCTTCCAAAGGGGACAAGAATTGCTTAATTCAGAGACTGCTCATCCCTAAAGTGAAATGGCCAAGCTATATGTCCTAGAGGGGGGGCGGGTGGGGGGTGAATAGGACTATGCCAAATTAAATTTAAATACAGCAGAATTTGAAACAAAGAATAGATAGCACTATACACCAACCACTGTATAGGAATGGAAACCAACCTAAAATAGAGAAATAGAAACAAAAATTGTTCTAAGGACAACCTTACACCAAAAACAAAGTTTATGGTTGGACAACCTTATTTTTAGAATAAATAGAGAAATAGAAGCTCATCGTAATAAAGAGATAGCAAAAATATAATGATGAAATGTAAATCTAAATTATTACAACATTCCCCACTGTGCTTGAAATGAAATGATTACAACATTCACATTCACACATACATTCCACAATTCTAAATGATAAGAGATAGGATATATAAGTCACACATCCACAACACAAAGAATTATAGTGGTTCACCTGTGTGTTCACTAACTGTTAAACAACAGCCACACAGAATGCTACTCCATTCCTAATATCCTCACACAGGGGATATTAGCGTTCACTATCAAATAGGTTTTCATAGGTTCACCCAAAACCTTCATAATTGTGTCTTTTTCAAAGGGCTTACACATTTCAAAAACCCTCACTTCTGAGTTTTTTGGCTCTCCTCAGATAACCAACAACTTTGAGATTTTTTTGGCTTAACCTTAAATAAAACCAAACAATGTAAATTACACAAATTGTAAAATACCTGATTTTCTCCTTCGTTGTAGCAGCCCAGAAGAACCAAGTCGGAATAGAGATTTGAATGTCAAAGTTCAATGTCCAATACTCACTTTATAATGGTTCTAGGTTTTAATAGATTTTAAATTAAAACAAAAGGGCTAGCTCTAATTGATTTTGATTCCAGAAAAAGAAAAACAACAATTCCTCTTTTCAGATTAGATTGGAATACAATAAACAAAATCAATTAAGAAAGCTAAAGAAAGAGAATATTAAATATGCACACTTAGTTTAAATGGAGCACCGACTTATCTCTCAGAAGACCGACTTAAATTAACTTGAATTGCCATTTTTTTTCAATAAAATAATTCTGAGATTCGTGCTCTATTTATAGGTGAGCAAATCATGTCTTCGACTGGTCTAAGGACCTCTATGACTGGTCGTAGAACCAATAAATATTTGAAAATTTTGGGCACAATAAGATTTGGCAGTTTTACAACTGGTCGTAAGTGGTCTACGACTAGTCGTGGGTCTCCTACGACTGGTCGTAGGTTTCACATCACTAGTCAAAGCAAGTCGAATTTCAGCGTTGTACATTAAGTCGTAGCTCTACGATAGGTCGAAGATGCAGTCGACACTGTACCTATGACTGGTCGAACAATCCCCAGGACTAGTTGAAGCCTAACAAAAAAATTTTGATTTTTGTAACAAACTTATGACTAATTCAGGAATTTCTTAGATAGGTCGAAGGAGTGCTAGGACTAGTCGAACAAAGTCCAGGACTAGTCTTAGAACAGACCAAACTCACTTATAGAAAACATATGAATTATGTATCTAAAATGACCTACTCTAAAGGTCAACCTAAGGTCAGTCATACCTCAGGAGTGAAGTAAGGACATTGAACATAGGAGACAAGTGACCTTTGAAAGTAGTGAAGCTTGAAGTCTTGATGAAGCTCAAACTTGAAAGCTTCTTGAGATATTGAGGTAGAACTTGAAAGCGTCTTGAGATTCTTGACTTGTGAACAGTGCTTGTCAACCTAAGTTGATCTTGAGTAGAGCATTTTTTTCACAGATGCAAGCTTCATAATAGTGTCTTTGGCACCATAAATTTAACAACACAAAAAGATATAAATTATGGCACTTACAATCTCCCTTTTGTCAAATTAGTGACAAAACACACTTTCAAGATATGTTACATAACACAGAATATCTGATTAAAGAATCATGCACCAGTTATTATCTACCGGCATCCTGCAGACTTGAAAATCAATATTATTCAACATACAGTCTACCTCTGCACACCTCTGCTCACACCTCTGCACATACTCCCCCTGAGTAACATACTCATAAAACACCATACAATACAATGCTACTCCTTCCTCATGACAACATCCATATCCATATCCATATCCATAACATATCCATACTCCCCTTTTTTGTCACAATAGGACAAAGGAAGCACAGAACAGATGGCTGAGGAGAAATAATCAATAAGAAATATGAGAGGTAACTAGTCAAGATATGAGAACATAGCATAAGTAACACACATAATTCATAGATTGAGCTAAGTTAAAGTGAGTGACAAACTCAAAAACTAGTTAGGAGTAATAAAGTTATTACAGAAAAGTAAACTTAAAAAATACTAATCTGACCCAGATGAAGGAGCAGGAATGGAAGGATCAAGTTGATGCATGCCTTTGTTCAAGCGCCAAAGATATTTGCGCATATATTTGTACTGTAAATCATGGGCAACAGACATGTTTTCCATTTTAACATTTAGATTCTCAACTTTATCTGAATGTTACTATGACCAGGATGGAGATGAAACTGAATGATGAAGTGACAAATGAAGGATGGTAAACAAATGTTAACACCTCTAACAGCAGAATGAAGAATACGAACCATGAAGGACGTCAATTTAGATTTGTTACCCGACCGAGGATACAAATTAGACACAGATTTTGTGAAGAATTCTGTATTTGGGTAACAAATACCTTGAGGGAAGTGCATTCCCTTTATGTGTCCATTGTACATCTAAATTGCAAAGTCATTAGTTAGCATACGTTTTTCAGCAACAGAAGGTTTATCATATAAAGTATGGATAGGAATACCCTCATCATTCATTAGAATATCCATGAGGGCTAAAATCAAATGTCGATCAACTTCAAATGGCCCTTCTCTTATGGAGATAGAAAAAGTTAAATTTTCCAGTGAGAAAGCAAATATGCATGCAAACATGGATTGGGCAATGGACCGGTATGCTGGCCCACCCCAAAGCAATAAGTTATTCCAACCTACAGATTGAAGCATAGGAAAAATATCAAAAGGAGCAACATGATTAATATCAACTGGATGCTCAACAATAACATTACACAATTGGATATCCCGAACATAAGATGGATCATCCTCAGTAGCCCTAAGATGATGCTTACTGATAGGGGCTAATCTGGAAGAAGAAGACGGACCACGGGACGTTGATTTTCTTTCTCTAAAAGCCATATGCAACAATGATTTCAAGAATATAAAGAGTTGCAATGAATTGAGAAATGGGTTTTCTCAAATCAGATTTTTCAAAAGAAAATCTCCAAATCTCAACTAAATCTGAAATAGACAACTCCAAGAGAGAAATAGAAGCAATCTAGACACAAATCTACAAGCAAAATATAAATGGAACACTAACCTTGAAAATTTTGGAAGATGGGTTCGACTAGTCGTGTGTCAGCTCGTTGGAGAGAGAAGTTGAAATGAAGAAGAAAGATGATTTCTCCCAAATTTTAAGTGAATCCACGCGATTCACGACTGGTTGTGGATATACACGACCGGTTGTAGCAAGACTGGTCGTGGATACTCATGACTGGTCGAGTACAGGCAAAAAAAAATCTGATTTTTGCATATTTTTGAAGATTTGAAAACTAAACTAGCAAATATATACAATATGATACAAATAGGCATAATTAATCATTTTAAAATGCACATGCCGAGATCAAATTTCATTTTGTTAAACCTGCTTTTGTCGAGCGGTTTAGTGAAAATATCAGCACGTTGATTCTCGGTAGGAATATATTCCAAAGATATAACCTTTTCTTCAACTAATTCCTGAATATAATGAAATCTAATATCAATGTGCTTAGTACGAGAATGCTGAATTAGATTTTTCGAAATATTTATGGCACTGGAATTATCACAATATAATAACATAGAATCGTGTTTAATTCTATAATCACTTAGTATACGTTTCATCCAAACAAGCTGTGTACATGCATTACCAGCTGCAATATATTTAGCTTCAGCTGTTGAAAGTGATATAGAACTTTATTTCTTGCTAAACCATGAAACTAAACAGTTTTCGATATAAAAACAACCACCACTGGTTGATTTTCGATCATCAAGATTACCAGCCCAATCAGCATCCGAGTACCTAGCTAATTGAACACTAGTCTCATGAGGATACCAGAGACCGAGATTAACAGTACTTGTGACATATCTTATAATCCGCTTGACAGTAGTCAAGTGCGAATCTTTAGGTTCAGACTGATATCTAGCGCAAATACCAATACTTAGAGCGATATCAGGTCTACTAACAGTTAAATACAATAGACTACCAATCATACTCCAATATAATTTTGGATCTATATTTTTACCTGCAGAATCTTTTGAGAGTTTCAAGGTTGTACTCATAGGAGTATCAAAGTTCTTACCATTCTCAAATCCAAATCTCTTAATCAAGTTCATAGCATATTTAGATTGAGAAATGAACATTCAATCAGGTTTTTATTTTACTTGTAACCCGAGGAAATAATTCAATTCCCCAACCAAGCTCATTTCAAACTGAGATTTCATCAAATCTGCAAACTCAATAGTCATGTCAGTATAGGTAGATCTATAAATGATATCATCAACATAGATTTGTACTAATAAGATGTGATCCTTATGTTTTTTAATAAATAGAGTTTTATCAACACATTCCATTTGAAAATTATGGCTTATTAGAAACTTTGTTAGTTTCTCGTACCATGCCCTAGGAGCTTGTTTTAAACCTTAAAGTGCCTTTTTAAGATGATACACATGATCCACATTTTTGGAGTCTTCAAAACCCATTTATTGTTCAACATAAACTTCCTCATGCAGATCACCATTTAAAAATGCACTTTTCACATCCATTTGGTAAATCTTAAACTTTCTAAAACACGCAATGGATATAAAGAGTCTGATTGATTCAAGACGTGCTACTGGTGCAAAGGTTTCATCATAGTTAATATCTTCAATTTGAGTGTAACCTTATACCACTAGCCTAGCCTTGTTTCTAATTATATTGCCAAGTTCGTCAGACTTATTTTTGAAAATCCATTTGGTTCCAATGATGTGTTTATCTTTAGGTCTAGGTACGAGATACCAAACATCATTTCTCACAAATTGGTTAAGTTCTTCTTGCATCGCAACAATCCTATTTTCATTAGCAAGAGCTTCTTTTATGTTTGATGATTCTATCTGGGATGTAAAACATACATAATTACATATATCCTCAAGTTGTCTATGGGTACGAACACCAATGAGAGGGTTTCCAAGAATCTGTGTGGTTGGATGATCTTTAACAATCCTTAGTTCAGAATCAGTCTGATTAGATAAAGTATCAGGTTTATCAATTACAAGAACTTCATCATTATCTAAACTTGAGACAGGTGTGCTTAAGTGATCATCAATGACCACATTGATGGACTCTTGAATCACACCAGTCCTTTTGTTCAGAATCCTATAAGCTCGACTGTTTAAAGAATATCCTAGAAAGATCCCTTCATCACTCTTCGTATCAAACTTTCCCAGATTTTCATGATCTCGTAAAATATAACACTTGCTGCCAAAAACTTAAAAGTATTTGATAGTAGGATTTTTATCGAACCACATTTCGTAAGCCATTTTATTATTACCTTTACTAGTGTAAACTCAGTTAATAATATAGCAAGCTGTATTGACTGCTTCGGCCCAAAGGTTCTTAGAGAGTTTCATACAATTTAACATGACATTAGCCATTTCTTGAAGCACTCTATTTTTCCTTTCAACTATTCCAATTTGTTGTGGAGTTTTGGGCGCTGAGAATTCATGTAATATTCCCTGGTCACTACAGAACTTCTCAAAACCGCTATTCTCAAATTCAGATCCATGATCACTACGAATCTTACTGACTTGAGAACCTTTTTCAGTTTGAGTGCTTTTAAGAACCTTTTTCACTTCTTCAAAGGTTTCTAATTTATCCCTTAAGAAGACTAACCATGTATATCTGGTAAAGTCATCTACAATTACCAAGATATATCTTTTGCCACCTCGACTTTCCGTCCTGGTAGGTCCTACTAGGTCCATATGGAGAAGCTCGAGTGGTCTTGATGTGGTATTGGAATTCACCTTTTTGTATGAGTTCCTTGTTTGTTTGCCAATCTGGCATTCACCACATATTTTATCTAATTTTTGTAGTTTTGGTAAACCTCTTATAAGTTCCCGTTTGCTCAATCTATATAGATTTCGGTAGTTACATGTCCAAGACGTTTGTGGCATAAGTCAGTCTCGTTTGTATGGACCATGTAACATGATTGATTAGAAGAGCCGGATTCGTTAACAATATAGCAGTTTTCAGACATTCTATGTCCAGTTAGTATTACTGAACCCTTGTTGTTTAGAATCTCACAGCTTTGATTAGAAAACCGTACACTATGGTTATTGTAACATATTTGAGATATGCTAAGCAAGTTATGTTTTAGACCTTCAACATATAAAACATTTTTAAACAAAGGAAGGTTATAAAGTTGAACAGTACCTTGGCCCATAATCTTGCAGTTGTTATCATCACCAAATGTGACTGAACCATCAATCATATCTTTGAGATCGGTGAATAAACCTTTATCACTGGTCATATGCCTTGAGCATCCACTGTCTAGGTACCACTTTGAATGGCTTGTAGCTTTGAAAGCAGTGTGGGCAACCAAGCAAGTGACCTTTGGAACCCATTTCATAACCATTTTGGGTTTAGAAAGATAGTAGGTCTTCTTTCAATTGTAAGACTTATAAGTATGACCTAGTGAGTTAGACTTTAAAAGCTCCTTAAGTAGATCAACTATCTTTTCTACCAAAGGACTTTGGTTTTACTTTTTATAGTTGATATGTCTTTTAGGTTTTTGAAAAGATTTAAAGTTTTTAGAAAACATTTGATCTTTTCCTTTTGAGTTTAAGATCTCTCCCTTTACAAACGTGGGAGAAGTATTCTTCGGTTTAGGAGGAACACTCTTGTCATAGCCCAGACCGGATCGATAGCCACATTTTCTCGATCCAGTTAAGAGTTTTTCAAATTTAGGATCACCTTGGGCATATTTTCAGGTTTCCTTTAAACTCAAGAGAGAAGAAACTTCATGTTTTAGTTGTTCATTTTTAGATTTAAGATTTTTAAATTGGGAGGTTTTAAAATCTAAATCGCATTTTGTCTTTTCAAAACAATCTGAAATATGAGACTTTTCTAAAACAAGAGATTCACAAATTTCTTTGAGTTTAGAAAATTTCTCTTTTTGAAGTTTTAATTTCACAACAATTTTACAACTTTCCTTGTATAGGGCATTGTAAACATCTTGAAGATCATCTTCATTTTCATATTCACTATTCAGATTTTCTTCATTAGTCGAGTCATCATTATCTGAAAAAGTTAATTTGGCTAGAGTCATAAGGGCCTTAACATCACACCCTGACTCAGTTTCAGAATCTTCTGATTCAGAAGAGACTTCAGAATCAGAGGACTCATCCCAAGTAGCCATCATACTTTTCTTTTTTGACTTGCCCTTATTAGGACATTTGTTAGCCAAATGCCCATACTCATGGCAGTTGTAACATTGACTGTCTTTTAAAGATTTTCTAGTTTTAGATTTAAGTTTTTTTTTTTTATAAAATGCTTTTTGAAAATCAACCCTCTTTTTACTTTTAAAATTTTATAAAACCTCTTTGCCAAAAGAGCCATATCATCCTCAGAGTTTTCTAAATCTGAGTTTAAATCATTTTCAGAAGTTTTTAAAGCAATAGATTTACCTTTTGGAGCTTTAAAGGTTAACTAATAAGTTTATAATGAGCCAACTAATTCCTCAACCTTCATATTATCCGTATCACGAAGTTCCTGGATTGCGGTTACTTTAGAATTGAATCGTTCAGGAAGTGAGCGAAGTATTTTAGCACATATCTTGCTTTCAGGAATTTTATCACCTAGACCCCACATAGAGTTTACAGTGTCATTTAATCTGGTATAGAAGTCCATGAACATTTCATTTTCTTCCATACGTATTTCCTCAAATTTAGTTGAGGATTTGTATCTTAGATTTCTTGACTATTGAAGTACCCTCGTGTGTCATTTTCAATATATCCCAAGCATGTTTTGCAAAATCACAGGATAAAATTCTTTTGAATTCATCTGGTGATAGTGCACAAGTAATTTCATTTAGTGCTTTAGCATTTGCACTACTCTCAGTTTTCTGAAGTGTGGTCCAAGAGAAATATGGTGCAATTTTCATAGATTTTGAACCATCAATCTCGGTTACTTCAGAGGTAGGAGGGGTCCATTCATTCATTGTGGATAGCCACACACTTTCATCCATGGATTTGAGGAAGATCCTCATCCTGGCTTTCCAATAGGCATAGTTGGAGCCATCAAACGGTGGAGGCCTAGTGACTGATAGGCTATTAAAATTTGACATCTTTTATATAGCTGAGATTGTTAGCTCAGGAATTAAATCCAAATAAAAAGCAATAAGAGTGAGCTATTAGGCTTTGATACCACTTGAAATGGCCAAGCTATATGTCCGAGAGGGGGGGGGGGGGGGGAGGTGAATAGGACTATACCAAATTAAATTTAAATACAACAGAATATGAAACAAAGAATAGATAGCACTATACACCAATCACAGTATAGGAATGGAAAGCAACCTAAAATAAAGAAATAGAAACAAAAATTGTTCTAAGGACAACCTTACACCAAAAACCAAAGTTTATGGTAGGACAACCTTATTTCTAGAACAAATAGAGAAACAGAATCTCAACGTAATAAAGAGATAGCAAAAATATAATGCTGAAAAGTATATCTAAATTATTGCAAAATTCACATTCACACATACATTCCACAATTCTGAATGATAAAAGATAGGAAATATAAATCACACATCCACAACAAAAAGAATTATAGTGGTTCGCCTGTGTGTTCACCAACTGTTAAACAACAGGCATACAGAATGCTACTCCACTCCTAATATCCTCACACAAGGGATATTAGCGTTCACTATCAAATAGGTTTTCACAGATTCACCCAAAACCTTCACAATTGTGTCTTTTTCAAAGGGCTTACACATTTCAAAAACCCTCACTTCTGAGTTTTTTGGCTCTCCTCAGATAACCAATAACTTTGAGATTTTTCTGGCTTAACCTCAAATAAAACCAAACAATGTAAATTACACAAATTGTAAAATACCTGACTTTCTCCTTCGTTGTAGTAGCCCAGAAGAACCAAGTCGGAGTAGAGATTTGAATGTCAAAGTTCAATGTCCAATACTCACTTTATAATGGTTCTAGGTTCTAATAGATTTTAAATTAAAACAAAAGGGTTAGCTCTAATTGATTTTGATTCTAGAAAAAGGAAAACAACAATTCCTTTTTTCAGATTAGATTGGAATACAAGAAACAAAATCAATTAAGAAAGCTAAAGAAAGAGAATATTAAATATGCACACTTAGTTTAAATGGAGCACCGACTTATCTCTCAGAAGACCGAATTAAATTAACTTGAATTGCCTTTTTTTTTTAATAAAATAATTCTTAGATTCGTGCTCTATTTATAGGTGAGAAAATCATGCCTTCGACTGGTCTAAGGACCTCTACGACTAGTCGTAGAACCAACTGATATTTGAAAAATTCAGGCGCGATAAGATTTGGCAGTTTTACGACTGTTCGCAGGTGATCTACGACTGGTCGTGGGTCTCCTACGACTGGTCGTAGGTTTCACACGACTTGTCGAAGCAAGTCGAATTTCAGCGCTATACATTAATTCGTAGCTCTACGACAGGTCGAAGATGCAGTCGACACTGTACCTACGACTGGTTGAATAGTCCCCAGGACTAGTCGAAGCCTAACAAAAAATTTCCAATTTTTGTAATAAACTTACGACTGATCCAGGAATTTCTTAGACAGGTCGAAGCAGTGCTAGGACTAGTCGAACAAAGTCCAGGACTAATCTTAGAACAGACCAAACTCACTTATAGAAAACCTATGAATTATGTATCCAAAACGACCTACTCTAAAGGTCAATCTAAGGTCAATCATACCTCAGGAGTGAAGTAAGGACATTAAACATAGGAGACAAGTGACCTTTGAAAGTAGTGAAGCTTGAAGTCTTGATGGAGCTTAAACTTGAAAGCATCTTGAGATTCTTGACTTGTGAACAGTGCTTGTCAACCTAAGTTAATCTTAAGAAGAGCATTTTTTTTCACAGATGCAAGCTTAATAACAGTGTCTTTGGCACCACAAATTTGACAACACAAAGGGCTATAAATTATGGCACTTACATAAAGCACGTTAGAACTCTTCGATCGTCATTTTTCAATATGGATTGTTAAGATTTCCAAATTGCGCGATCCAACGGATATGCTTATTTCTCCTTCCTTTGATGTCAGATTGGGTCGATTATTGGTCATCTGAATGGTACTTTAGTGCTCTTTCATTCCTGACTACAATCATCGTATTCCGAGACCATTTGGGCATCCATAAGTGAGATCACAGTCGTCGGTCCTGAATGTTTCCTTTAACTCCTTGGCCAATAGTAACAATCATAACTCTCTCTTCAAAGGTTGCATTTAGACAATTTCAGGTTATTGGAATGGTAACTTCTCAAGCATCCAAATGGGACAAGAATTGCTTAATTCAGAGTCCATTCAACACAAAAGCAGGTTGGAAATCTTCGATCGTCATTTTTCAATATGGATAATTAAGATTTCCAAATTACGCGATCCATCGAAGACGCCTATAATTCCATCCTTTGATGCCAGATTGGGTCAATTATTGGTCATCTGAATGGTACTTTAGTGCTCATTCATTCCTGACTGGAATTGTCGTATTACGAGACCACTTGGGCATCCGTAAGTGGGATTGTAGTCGTCGGTCCTGAATGTTTCCTTAAACTCCTAGGCCAATAGTAACCCTCATAACTCTTTCTTTAGAGGTAAAATTTAGACAATTTCAGGGCATTGCAATGGTAACTTCTCAAGCATCCAAATGGGACAAGAATTGCTTAATTCAGAGACCGTTCATCATAAAAGCAGGTTGGAACTCTTCGATCGTCATTTTTCAATATGGATAATTATGATTTCCAAATCGCACGATCTAACGGAGACGCCTACAGCTCCATCCTTTGATGTCAGATTGGGTCGATTATTGGTCATCTGAATGGTACTTTAGTGCTCTTTCATTCCTGACTGGAATCGTCGTATTCCGAAACCATTTGGGCATTCGTAAGTGGCATCGTAGTCGTCGGTCCTGAATGTTTCCTTCAACTCCTTGGCCAATGGCAACCCTCATAACTCTCTCTTCAGAGGTCGAATTTAAATAGTTTCAGGGCATTGGAATGGTAACTTCACAAGCTTCCAAATGGGACCAGAATTGCTTAATTAGGAGACCAGTCATTGCAAAAGCACGTTGGAACTCTTCGACCATCATTTTCAATATGGATTGTTAAGATTTCCAAATTGCACGATCCAACAGAAACACCTATAAGTCCATCCTTTGATGTCAGATTGGGTCGATTATTGGTCGTCTAAATGGTACATTAGTACTATTTCATTCCTGACTGGAATCGTCTTATTTTGAGACCATTCGGGCATCCGTAAGAGGGATCGTAGTCATCGGTTCTGATCCTTCAACTCCTTGGCCAATAGTAACCCTCATAACTCTCTCTTCAGAGGTCGAATTTAGACAATTTCAGGGCATTTCAATGGAAACTTCTCAAGCTTCCAAAGTGGACCAGAATTGCTTAAATAAGAGACCGTTCATCCCAAAAGCACGTTGGAACCTTCAATCGTCATTTTTCAATATGGATAAATAAGATTTCCAAATTGCACGATCCAATGGAGACGCCTATAACTCCATCCTTTGATGTCAGATTGGGTCGATTGTTGGTCATCTGAATGGTACTTTAGTGCTCTTTCATTCCTGACTAGGATCGTCATATTTCGAGACGATTTAGGCATCCGTAAGTGGGATTGCAATCGTCGGTCCTGAATGATTTCTTCAACTCCTTGGCCAATAGTAACCTTCATAAATCTCTCTTCAGAGGTCGAATTTAGACAATTTCAGGGCATTGGAATGGTAATTCCCAAGCTTCCAAATGGGACCAGAATTGCCTAATTCAGAGATTGTTCATCCCTAAAGCACATTGGAACTCTTCGATCGTCATTTTTCACTATGGATTGTTAAGATTTCCAAATTGCACGATCCAATGGAGACGCTTATTCCTCCATCCTTTGATGTCAGATTGGGTCGATTATTGGTCATCTGAATGTTACTTTAGTGCCCTTTCATTCCTGATTGGAATCATCGTATTCTGAGACCATTTGGGAATCTGTAAGTGGGATCACAGTCGTCGGTCCTGAATGTTTCCTTTAACTCCTTGGCCAATCGTAACCCCCATAACTCTCTCTTCAGAGGTTGAATTTAGACTATTTCAAGGTATTGGAATGGTAACTTTTCAAGCTTCCAATGGGACTAGAATTGCTTAATTCAGAGACTGTTCATCCTAAAAGCACATTGGAAGTCTTTGATCGTCATTTTCCAGTATGGATTATTAAGATTTCCAAATTGCACTATCCAATGGAGACGCCTATAACTGCATCCTTTGTTGTCAGATTGAGTCAATTATTGGTCATCTGAATGGTACTTTAGTGGTCTTTCATTCCTGACTGGAATCGTCGTATTCCGAGACCATATGGGCATCCGTAAATGGGGTCGCAGTCATCGGTCGTGAATGTTCCGTTCAACTCCTTGGCTAATAGTAACCATCATAACTCCCTCTTCGGAGGTCGAATTTAGACAATTTCAGGGCATTGGAACGGTAACTTCTCAAGCTTCCAAATGGGACCAGAATTGCTTAATTCAGAGACCGTTCATTTCAAAAGCACGTTGCAACTCTTCGATCGTCATTTTTCAATATGGATTAATAAGATTTCCAAATTGTGTGATCCAACGGAGACGCCTATAACTCCATCCTTTGATGTCAGATTGGGTCGATTATTGGTCATATGAATGGTACTTCTGTGCTCATTCCTTCCTGACTGGAATCGTCGTATTCTGAGACCATTTGGGCATTCGTAAGTGGGACGCAGTTGTCGGTCCGGAATGTTTTCTTCAACTCCTAGGCCAATGGTAAACCTCATAACCCTCTCTTTAGAGGTCGAATTTAAACAATTTCAGGGCATTGGAATGGTAAGTTCTCAAGCATCCAAATGGGACCAGAATTGCTTAATTAAGAGACCGGTCATCCCAAAAGCACGTTAGAACTCTTCGATCATCATTTTTCAATATGGATTGTTATGATTTCCAAATTGCATGATCCAACGGAGACGCCTATAATTCCATCCTTTGATGTCAGATTTGGTTGATTATTAGTTTTCTGAATGGTACATTAGTACTATTTCATTCCTGACTGGAATCATCGTATTCCGAGACCATTCGGGCATCCGTAAGAGGGATCGCAGTTGTCAGTCCTTAATGTTTCCTTCAACTCCTTGTCCAATAGTAACCCTCATAACTCTCTTTAGAGGTCGAATTTAGACAATTTCAGGGCTTGGAATGGAAACTTCTCAATCTTCCAAATTGGACCAAAATTGCTTAAATAAGAGACCTTTCATCACAAAAGCACGTTGGAACCTTCGATCGTCATTTTTCAATATGGATTAATAAGATTTCCAAATTGCGCGATCCAATGGAGACTCCTATAACTCCATTGTTTGATGTTAGATTGGGTCGATTATTGGTCATCTGAATGGTACTTTAGTGTTGTTTCATTCTTGACTGGGATCGTCGTATTCCGAGACCATTTGGGCATCCGTAAGTCGGATCGTAGTCGTCGGTCCTAAATAATTTCTTCAACTCCTTGGCCAATAGTAACCCTCATAAATCTCTCCTCAGAGGTCGAATTTAGACAATTTCAGGCAATTGGAATGGTAACTTCCCAAGCTTCCAAGTGGGACCGGAATTGCTTAATTCAGAGACCGTTCATCCCTAAAGCACGTTGGAACTCTTCGATCGTCATTTTTCACTATGGATTGTTAAGATTTTCAAATTGCGCGATCCAATGGAGACGCCTATTCCTCCATTCTTTAATGTCAGATTGGCTTGGTTATTGGTCATCTGAATGGTACTTTAGTGCTCTTTCATTCCTGACTGGAATCGTCATATTCCGAGACCATTTAGGCATCCGTAAGTGGTATCGCAGTCGTCGGTCCTGAATGTTTCCTTCAACTCCTTGGCCAATCGTAACCCCCACAACTCTCCCTTCAGAGGTCGAATTTAGACTATTTCAGGGTATTAAAATGGTAACTTTTCAAGCTTCCAAATGGGACTATAATTGCTTATTTCAGAGACTGTTCATACTAAAAGCACTTTGAAACTCTTTGATCGTCATTTTCCAGTATGGATTATTAAGATTTCCAAATTGAGCGATCCAATGGAGACTCCTAAAACTCCATCCTTTGTTGTCAGATTGGGTCAATTATTGTTCATCTGAATCGTACTTTAACGCTCTTTCATTCCTCACTGGAATCGTCATATTCTGAGACCATGTGGGCTTCCATAAGTTGGATCACAGTCATCGGTCCTGAATGTTTCCTTCAACACCTTGGCTAATAGTAACCATCATAACTCTCTCTTCAGAGGTCGAATTTAGACAATTTCAGGTCATTGGAATGGTAACTTCTCAAGCATCTAAATGGGACCAGAATTGCTAAATTCAGAGACCGTTCATCCCAAAAGCAGGTAGGAGCTCTTCAATTGTAATTTTTAAATATGGATAATTAAGATTTCCAAATTGAGCGATCCAACGGTGACGCCTATAACTCCATCCTTTGATATTAGATTGGGTCAATTATTGGTCATCTGAATGATAATTTAGTGCTCTTTCATTCCTGACTGGAATCGTCATGTTACAAGACCATTTGGACATCCATAAGTGGGATCGCAGTCGTCGGTCCTGAATGTTTCCGTCAACTCCTTGGCCAATAGTAACCCTCATAACTCTCTCTTCAGAGGTCAAATTTAGATAATTTAAGGGCATTGGAATGGTAACTACTCAAGCATCCAAATGGGACCAGAATTGCATAATTCAGAGACCGTTCATCCCAAAAGCAGGTTGGAACACTTCGATCATCATTTTTCAATATGGATAATTAAGATCTTCAAAACATGCGATCCAATGGAGACACCTACAACTCCATCTTTGATGTCAGATTGGGTCGATTATTGGTCATCTGAATGGTACTTTAGTGCTCTTTCATTCCTGACTGGAATCGTCGTATTGCGAGACCATTTGGGCATCCGTAAGTGGGATCGCAGTCATTGGTCCTAAATGTTTCCTATAGCTCTTTTCAGAGGTCGAATTTAGATAATTTCAAGGCATTAGAATGGTAACTTCCTAAGCTTCCAAATGGGACCAGAATTGCTTAATTCAGAGACCGTTCATCCCAAAAGCACATTGGAACTCTTCGATCGTCATTTTTCAATATGGATTGTTAAGATTTCTAAATTGCGCGATCCAATGGAGATGCCTATAACTCCATCCTTTGATGTCAGATTGGGTCGATTATTGGTCATCTGAATGGTACTTTAGTGCTCTTTCATTCCTGACTGGAATCGTCGTATTACGAGACCATGTGGGCATCCGTCAATGAGATTGTAGTCATCGGTCTTGAATGTTTCCTTGAACTCCTTGACCAATAGTAACCCTCATAACTCTCTCTTAAGAGGTCGAATTTAGATAATTTTAGGGCATTGGAATGGTAACTTCTCAAGCTTCCAAATGGGACAAGAATTGCTTAATTCAGAGACCG
This sequence comes from Magnolia sinica, assembly GCF_029962835.1. Lineage (NCBI taxonomy): Eukaryota > Viridiplantae > Streptophyta > Magnoliopsida > Magnoliales > Magnoliaceae > Magnolia > Magnolia sinica. The sequence goes on from NC_080580.1 coordinate 50,238,130, forward strand.
TTCATCCCAAAAGTACCTCGGAACTCTTCGATCGTCATTTTTCACTATGGATTGTTAAGATTTCCAAGTTGCACGATCCAACGGTGATGCCTATAACTCCATCCTTTGATGTCAGATTGGGTCGATTATTAGTCATCTGAATGGTACTTTAGTGCTCTTTCATTCTTGACTGGAATCGTCGTATTCCGAGACCATTTGGGCATCCGTAAGTGGGATCGCAATCGTCGGTCCTGAATGTTTCCTTGAACACCTTGGCCAACAATAATCCTCATAACTCTCTCTTCAGAGGTCGAATTTAGATAATTTCTAAGCATTGGAATGGTAACTTCTCAAGCTTCCAAATGGGAATAGAATTGCATAATTAAGATTCCGTTCATCCCTAAAGCACGTTGGAACTCTTTGATTGTCATTTTTCAACATGGATTGTTAAGATTTCCAAATTGCGCGATCCAATGAAGACGCCTATAACTTCATCCTTTGATGTCAGATTGGGTCGATTATTGGTCATATGAATGGTACTTTTGTTCTCATTTCTTCCTGACTGGAATCGTCATATTCCGAGAACATTTGGGCATTCGTAAGTGGGACGCAGTCGTCGGTCCTGAATGTTTCCTTCAACTCCTAGGCGAATGGTAACCCTCTCTTCAGTGGTCGAATTTAAACAATTTCAGGGCATTGGAATGGTAAGTTCTCAAGCATCCAAATGGGACCAGAATTGCTTAATTAAGAGACCGGTCATCCCAAAAGCACGTTGGAACTCTTCGATCATCATTTTTCAATATGGATTGTTAAGATTTCCAAATTGCATGATCCGACGGAGATGCCTATAATTCCATCCTTTGATGTCAGATTTGGTCGATTATTGGTTTTCTGAATGGTACATTAGTACTATTTCATTCCTGACTGGAATCGTCGTATTCCGAGACCATTCGGGCATCCGTAAGAGGGATCGCAGTCATCGGTCCTTAATGTTTCCTTCAACTCCTTGTCCAATAGTAACCCTCATAACTCTCTCTTCAGAGGTTGAATTTAGACAATTTTAGGGCTTGGAATGGAAACTTCTCAATCTTCCAAATTGGACCAGAATTGCTTAAATAAGAGCCTTTCATCACAAAAGCATGTTGGAACCTTCGATCGTCATTTTTCAATAGGGATTAATAAGATTTCCAAATTGCACGATCCAACGGAGACACCTATAACTCCATCGTTTAATGTTAGATTGGGTCGATTATTGGTCATCTGAATGGTACTTTAGTGCTCTTTCATTCTTGACTGGGATCGTCGTATTCCGAGACCATTTGGGCATTCGTAAGTGGGACGCAGTCGTTGGTCTTGAATGTTTCCTTCAACTCTTAGGCCAATGGTAACGCTCATAACCCTCTCTTTAGAGGTCGAATTTAAACAATTTCAGGGCATTAGAATAGTAAGTTCTCAAGCATCCAAGTGGGACCAGAATTGCTTAATTCAGAGACCGTTCATCCCTAAAGCACGTTGGAACTCTTCGATCGTCATTTTTCACTATGGATTGTTAAGATTTCCAAATAGCGCGATCCAATGGAGACACCTATTCCTCCATCCTTTGATGTCAGATTGGGTCGATTATTGGTCATCTAAATGGTACTTTAGTGCTCTTTCATTCCTGACTGGAATCGTCGTATTCTGAGACCATTTGGGCATCCGTAAGTGGGCTCGCAGTCGTTGGTCCTTAATGTTTCCTTCGACTCCTTGGCCAATTGTAACCCCCATAACTCTCCCTTCAGAGGTCAAATTTAGACTATTTCAGGGTATTGGAATGGTAACTTTTCAAGCTTCCAAATAGGACTAGAATTGCTTAATTCAGAGACTGTTCATCCTAAAAGCACGTTGGAACTCTTTGATCATAATTTTCCAGTATGAATTATTAAGATTTCCAAATTGCGCAATACAACGGAGACGCCTATAACTCCAACCTTTATTGTCAGATTGGGTCAATTATTGGTCATCTAAATGGTACTTTACTGCTCTTTCATTCCTGACTAGATTCGTCTTATTCCGAGACCATTTGGGCAACCATAAGTAGGATCATAATCGTTTGCCCTGAATGTTTCCTTCACCTCCTTGGCCAATAGTAACCCTCATAACTCTCTCTTCAGAGGTCGATTTTATACAATTTCAGGGCATTGGAATGGTTACTTCTTAAGGGACTAGAATTGCTTAATTCAGAGACCGTTCATCCCAAAAGCACGTTGGAACTCTTCGATCGTCATTTTTCAATATGGATTGTTATGATTTCTAAATTGTGTGATCCAAGGAAGATGCCTATAACTCCATCCTTTAATGTCAGATTTTGTCAATTATTGGACATCTGAATGGTACTTTAGTGCTCTTTCATTCCTGACTGGAATCATCGTATTACGAGACCATTTGGGCATCCATAAGTGGGATCGCAGTCGTCGATCCTGAATGTTTCCTTCAACTCCTTGGCCAATACTAACCCTCATAACTCTCTCTTCAGAGGTCGAATTTAAATAATTTAAGGGCATTGGAATGGTAACTACTCAAACATCCAAATGGGACCAGAATTGCTTAATTCAGAGACCGTTCATCCCAAAAGGAGGTTGTAACTCTTCGATCATCATTTTTCAATATGGATAATTAAGATTTCTAAATTGCGAGATCCAACGGAGATGCCTACAACTCCATCCTTTGATGTCAAATTGGGTCGATTATTGGTCATCTGAATGGTAGTTTAGTGCTCTTTCATTCCTGACTGGAATCATCGTATTCCGAGACCATTTAGGCATCCGTAAGTGGGTTTGTAGTCGTCAGTCCTGAAAGTTTCCTTCAACTCCTTGGCCAACAATAATCGTCATAACTCTCTCTTCAGAGGTCGAATTTAGATAATTTCTGGGCATTGGAATGGTAACTTCTCAAGCTTCCAAATGGGACCAGAATTGCATAATTAAGAGACCGTTCATTCAAAAAGCATGTTGGAACTCTTCGATCATCATTTTTCAATATGGATAGTTAAGATTTCCAAATTGCGCGATCCAATGGTGACGCCTATAACTCCATCCTTTGATGTCAGATTGGGTCGATTATTGGTCATCTGAATGACACTTTAGTGCTCTTTCATTCTGGACTGGAATTGTCGTATTCCGAGACCATTTGGGCACCTGTAAGTGGGATCACAGTCATTGGTCCTGAATGTTTCCCTCAACTCCTTGGCCAACAATAACCCTCATAACTCTCTCTTCAGAGGTCGAATTTAGATAATTTCTGGGGATTCAAATGGTAACTTCTCAAGCTTCCAAATGGGACTAGAATTGCTAAATTCAGAGACCGTTCATCCCAAAAGCACATTGGAACTCTTCAATCGTCATTTTTCAATATGGATTGTTAAGATTTCCAAATTGCATGATCCAATGGAGATGCATATAGCTCTTTCATTCTTGACTGGAATTGTCGTATTCCGAGACCATTTGGGCATCCGTAAGTGGGATCGCATTCGTTGGTCCTGAATGTTTCCTTCAACTCCTTGGCCAACAATAACCCTCCTAACTCTCTCTTCAGAGGTCGAATTTAGATAATTTCTGGGGATTCGAATGGTAACTCTCAAGCTTCCAAATGGGACTAGAATTGCTTAATTCAAAGACCGTTCATCCCAAAAGCACATTAGAACTCTTCGATCGTCATTTTTCAATATGGATTATTAAGATTTCCAAATTGTGTGATCCAACGGAGATGCCTATAGCTGCATTCTTTGATGTCAGATTGGATCGATTATCGGTCATCTGAATGGTACTTTAGTGCTCTATCATTCCTAACTGGAATCGTCTTATCTGAGACAATTTGGGCATCCGTAAGTGGGATCGCAGTCGACGGTCCTGAATGTTTCCTTGAACAGCTTGGCCAACAATAATCCTCATAACTCTCTCTTTAGAGATCGAATTTAGATAATTTCTTGGCATTGGAATGGTAACTTCTCTAGCTTCCAAATGGGACCAGAATTGCATAACTAAGATACCGTTCATCCCTAAAGCACGTTGGAACTCTTCGATCTTCATTTATCAATATGGATTGTTTAGATTTCCAAATTGCGCGATCCAACGAAGTCGCCTATAACTCCATCCTTTGATGTCAGATTGGGTCGATTATTAGTCATCTGAATGGTACTTTAGTGCTCTTATATTCTTGACTGGAATGTCATATTCCGAGACCAATTTAGGCATCCGTAAGTGGGATAGCAGTCGTCGGTCCTGAATGTTTCCTCTAACTCCTGGTCAAATAGTAACCATCAGATCTCTCTCTTCAAAGGTCGAATTTAGACAATTTCTGGTAATTGGAATGGTAACTTCTCAAGCTTCCAAATGGGACTAGAATTGCTTAATTCAGAGACCGTTCATTCCAAAAGCAAGTTGGAACTCTTTGATCGTAATTTTTCAATATGGATAGTTTAGATTTCCAAATTGCGCTATCCAACAGAGACGCCTATAACTCCATCCTTTGATGTCAGATTGGGTCACTTATTGGTCATCTGAATGGTACTTTAGTGCTCTTTCATTCCTGACTAGAATCGTCATATTCCAAGACCATTTGGGCAACTGTAAGTGGGATTGTAATCGTCGGTCCTGAATGTTTGCTTTAACTCCTTGGCCAATAGTAACCCTTATAACTCTCTCTTAAGAGGTCGAATTTAGACAATTTATGGGCATTAGAATGGTAACTTCTCAAGCTTCTAAATTGGACCTGAATTGCTTAATTCAGAGACCATTCATCCCAAAAGCACGTGGGAACTCTTCGATTGTCATTTTTCAATATGGATTGTTAAGATTTCCAAATTGTGCGATCCAACGGACACGCCTATAACTCCATCCTTTGATGTCAGATTGGGTCAATTATTGGTCATCTGAATGGAACTTTAGTGCTCTTTCATTCCTGACTGAAATCGTCGTATTGCGAGACCATTTGGGCATCCGTAAGTGGGATCGCAGTCGTCGGTCCTGAATGTTTCCTTCAACTCATTGGCCAATTGTAACCCTCATAACTCTCTCTTTGGGGGTGGAATTTAGACAATTTCAGGTTATTGGAATGGTAACTTCTCAAGCTTCCAAATGGGACCAGATTTGCTTAATTCAGAGACCGTTGATCCGAAAAGCACGTTGGAAGTCTTCGATCATCATTTTTCAATATGGATTGTTATGATATTCAAATTGCGTGATCCATTGTAGACGCCTATAACACCATCCTTTAATGTCAGATTGAGTCGATTATGGGTTATCTGAATGTTACTTTAGTGCTATTTCATTCCTGTTTGGAATCGTCATATTACGAGACCATTTGGGCATCCGAAAGTGGGATCGCAGCCATCGGTCGTGAATGTTTCCTTCAACTCCTTGGCCAATAATAACCCTCATAAATCTCTCTTAGAGGTCGAATTTAGACAATTTATGGGCATTAGAATGGTAATTTCTTAAGCTTCCAAATGGGACCAAAATTACTTAATTCAGAGACCGTTCATCCCAAAAGCACCTTGGAACTCTTCAATCGTCATTTTTCAATATGGATTGTTAAGATTTCCAAATTGTGTGATCCAACTGAGATGCTTATAACACCATCATTTTGATGTCAGATTGCTTTGATTATTGGTCATCTGAATGGTACTTTAGTGCTCTTTCATTCCTGACCGGAATCGTCGTATTTCGAGACCATTTGGGCATCCGTAAGTGGGATCGCAGTCGTCGGTCCTGAATGTTTCCTTCAACTCCTTGGCCAATTGTAACCCTCCTAACTCTCTCTTCAAAGGTCGAATTTTGACAATTTCAGGGCATTGGAATGGTAACTTCTCAAGCTTTCAAATGGGACCAGAATTGCTTAATTCAGAGACCGTTCATCTCAAAAGCACGTTGGAACTCTTCAATCATCATTTATCACTTTGGATTGTTATGATTTCCAAATTGGGCGATCCAATGGAGACGCCTATTCCTCCATCCTTTGATGTCAGATTGGGTCGATTATTGGTCATCTGATTAGTACTTTAGTGCTCTTTCATTCCAGACTGGAATCGTCGTATTCTGACAACATTTGGGAATTTGTTAGTGGGATCGCAGTTGTCGGTCCTGAATATTTCTTTCAACTCCTTGGCCAATAGTAACCCTCATTACTCTCTCTTTAGAGGACGAATTGAGACAATTTATGGGCATTGGAATGGTAACTTCTCAAGTTTCTAAATGGGACCCGAATTGCTTAATTCAGTGACTGTTCATCCCAAAAGCACGTTGGAACTCTTCAAATGTCATTTTTCAATATAGATTGTGAAGATTTCCAAATTGCGGGATCCAACAGAGACGCCTACAAATCCATCCTTTAATGTCAGATTGGGTCGATTATTGGTCATCTGAATGGTACTTTAGTGCTCTTTCATTCCTGACTGGAATCGTCATATTCCGAGACCATTTGGGCAACCGTAAGTGGGATTGTAATCGTCGGTCTTGAATGTTTGCTTCAACTCCTTGGCCAATAGTAACCCTTATAACTCTCTCTTAAGAGGTCAAATTTAGACAATTTGTGGGCATTAAAATGGTAACTTCTCAAGCTTCTAAATTGGACCCGAATTGCTTAATTCAGAGACCGTTCATCCTAAAAGCACGTGGGAACTCTTCGATTGTCATTTTTCAATATGGATTGTTAAGATTTCCAAATAGCGCGATCCAACAGAGACGCCTATAACTCCATCCTTTATTGTCTGAATGGGTCGATTATTGGTCATCTGAATGGTACTTTAGTGCTCATTCATTCTTTACTGGAATCATCGTATTCCGAGACCATTTGGTTATCCGTAAGTGGGATTGCAGTCATCGGTCCTGAATGTTTCCTTCAACTCCTGGTTCAATGGTAACACTCACAAGTCTCTCTTCAGAGGTCGAATTTAGACAATTTCAGGTAATTGGAATGGTAACTTCTCAAGCTTCCAAATGGGACCAAAATTGCTTAATTCGGAGACCGTTCATCCCAAAAGCACATTGGTACTCTTCGATCGTCATTTTTCAATATGGATTATTAAGGTTTCCAAATGGCGGGATCTAATGGTGATGCATATAATTCAGAGACCATTCGATATCCCAAAAGCCCCTTAGAAATATTCGATCGTCATTTTTCAATATGAATTGTTAAGCATTCTAAATTGCGTGATCCAACGGAGACGCCTATAACTCCACCCTTTGATGTCGGATTGGGTCAATTTTTGGTCATTTGAATGGTACTTTAGTACTCTTTCATTCCTGACTAGAATCGTCGTATTCCGAGACCATTTGGGCATCCGTAGGTAGGATCGTAGTCGTCGGTCCGGAATGTTTCCTTCAACTCCTTGGCCAATAGTAACCCTCATAACTCTCTCTTCAGAGGTCGAATTTAGACAAATTTATGGCATTGGATTGGTAACTTCTCAAGCTACCCAATGAGACCAGAATGGCTTAATTAAGTGACCGTTCATCCTAAAAGCACGTTGGAACTCTTCGATCATCATTTTTCAATATGGATTGTTAAGATTTCCAAATTGCACGATCCATCGGATACACCTAAAGCTCTATCCCTTGATGTCAGATTGGGTTGATTATTCGTCATCTGAATGGTACTATAGTGCTCTTTTATTCCTCACTGGAATCGTCGTATTCCGAGAACATGTGGGCATCCGTAAGTGGGATCGCAGTTGTTGGTCCTGAATGTTTCCTTCAACTCCTTAGCCCATAGTTACCATCATAACTCTCTCTTCAACTGTCGAATTTAGAAAATTTTAAGTCATTGGAATGGTAACTTCTCAAGCCTCCAAATGGGACCAGAATTGCTTAATTCAGAGCCCGTTCACCCCAAAAGCAGGTTGGAACTCTTCGATCGTCATTTTTCAATATGGATAATTAAATTTCCAAATTGCACAATCCAACGGAGACGCCTATAACTCCATCCTTTGATGTCAGATTGGGTCAATTATTGGTCATCTGAATGGTACTTTAGTGCTCTTTCATTCCTGACTAGAATCGTCGTATTACGAGACCATTTGGGCATCCGTAAGTGGGATCACAGTCGTCGGTTTTGAAAGTTTCCTTCAACTCCTTGGCCAATAGTAACGCTCATAACTCTCTCTTCAGAGGTCGAATTTAGACAATTTTAGGGCGTTGGAATGGTAACTTCTCAAGCTTCCAAATGAGACCAGAATTGCTTAATTCAGAGGCCGTTCATCCCAAAAGCACGTTGAAACTCTTCGATCGTCATTTTTCACTACGGATAGTTAAGATTTGCAAATTGCAAGATCCAACAGAGACGCGTATAACTACATCCTTTGTTGTCAAATTGGGTCCATTATTGGTCATCAGAATGGTACTTTAGTGCTCTTTCATTCCTGACAGGAATCATCGTATTCAAGACTATTTGGGCATCCGTAAGTGGGATCGCAGTCGTCGGTCCTAAATGATTCCTTCAACTCCTTGGCCAGTTGTAACCCACATAACTCTCTCTTCAGAGGTCAAATTTACACAATTTCACGTAATTGGAATGGTAACTTTTCAAGCTTCCAAATGGGACCAGAATTGCTTAATTCAGAGGTCGTTCATCCCAAAAGCACGTTGGAACTCTTCGATCGTCATTTTTCAATATGGATTGTTAAGATTTCCAAATTGCACGATCCAACAGAGATGCATAGAACTCTATCCTTTGATGTCAGATTGGGTCATATTGGTAATCTGAATGTACTTTAGTGTCTTTCATTCCTGACTGGAATCGTCGTATTCTGAGACCATTTGGGCATCCGTAAGGGGGATCGCAGTCATCGGTCCTGAATGTTTCCTTCCACTCCTTGGCTAATAGTAACCCTCATAACTCTCTCCTCAGAGGTGGAATTTAGACAATTTTAGGGCATTGTAATGGTAACTTGTCAAGTTTCCGAATGGGACCAGAATTGCTTAATTTAGAGACCATTCATCCCAAAAGCACGTTGGAACTCCTTGATCGTCTTTTTACAGTATGGATTGTTAAGATTTCCAAATTGCGCCATCCAACAGAGACGCTTATAACTCCATCCTTTGTTGTCCGATGGGGCCAATTATTGGTCATATGAATGGTTCTTTAGTGCTCTTTCGTTCCTCACTGGAATCGTCGTATTCCGAGACCATGTGGGCATCCGTAAGTGGGATCACAGTCGTCGGTCCTGAATGTTTCCTTCAACTCCTTGGCCAATAGTAACCATCATAACTCTCTCTTCAGAGGTCGAATTTAGACAATTTCAGGTCATTGGAATGGTAACTTCTCAAGCATCCAAATGGGACCAGAATTGCTTAATTTAGAGACCGTTCATCCCAAAAGCAGGTTGGAACTCTTCGATCCTCATTTTTCAATATGGATAATTAAGATTTCCAAATTGCGTGATCTAAGAGAGAGGCCTATAACTCCATCCTTTGATGTCAGATTGGGTCGATTAGTGGCCATCTGAATGGTACTGTAGTGCTCTTTCATTCCTGACAGGAATCGTCGTATTACTAGACCATTTGGGCATCCGTAAGTAGGATCGCAGTCGTCGGTCTTGAATGTTTCCTTCAACTCCCTGGCCAATAATAACCCTCATAACTCTCTCTTCAGAGGTCGAATTTAGACAATTTCAGGGCATTAGAATGGTAACTTCTCAAGCTACCAAATGGGACCAGAATTGCTAAATTCAGAGACCGTTTATCCCAAAAGCACATTGGAACTCTTCGATTGTTATTTTTCAATATGGATTGTTGAGAATTTCAAATTACACGATCCAACGTAGACGCCTATAATCCATCCTTTGATGTCAGATTGGGTTGATTATTGGCCATCTGAGTGGTACTTTAGTGCTCTTTCATTCCTGGTGGGAATCGTCGTATTCCGAGAGCATTTGGGCATCCATAAGTGGGATCGCAGTCGTCGGTCCTGAATGTTTCCTTCAACTCCTTGGCCAATAGTAACGCTCACAACTCTCTCTTCAGAGGTCAAATTTAGACAATTTTTAGGCATTGGAATGGTAACTTCTCGAGCTTCCAAATGGGACCAGAATTGCTTAACTCAGAGACCATTCATCCCAAAAGCATGTTGGAACTCTTCGATCGTCATTTTTCACTATGGATTGTTAAGATTTCCAAATTGCGCGATCGAAGGGAGATGCCTATTCCTCCATCCTTTGATGTCAGATTGGGTCGATTATTTGTCATCTGAATGGAACTTTAGTGCTCTTTCATTCCTAACTAGAATCGTCGTATTCCGAGACCATTTGGGCATCCGTAAGTGGGATTGCAGTCGTCGGTCCCAAATTTTTCCTTCAACTCCTTGGCCCATAGTAACCCTCATAACTCTCTCTTCAGAGGTTGAATTTAGACAATTTGGGGGCAATGGAATGGTAACTTCTCAAGCTTCGAAATGGGACAAGAATTGCTTAATTCAGAGACTGTTCATCCCAAGAGCACGTTGGAACTCATCGATCGTCATTTTTCAGTATGGATTATTAAGATTTCCAAATCGCGCAATCCAACGGAGGCGCCTATAACTCCATCCTTTGTTGTTAGATTGGGTCAATTATTGGTCATCTGAATGGTACTTTAATGCTCTTTCATTCCTGACTGGAATTGTCATATTCCGAGACCAAGTGGGCATCCGTAAGTGGGTTCACAGTCGTCGGTCCTGAATGTTTCCTTCAACTCCTTGGCCAATAGTTACCATAATAACTCTCTTCATAGGTCAAATTTAGACAATTTCAGGTCATTGGAATGGTAACTTCTAAAGAATCCAAATGGGACTGGAATTTCTTAATTCAGGGGCCATTCATCCCAAAAGCAACTTTGAACTATTCGATCGTCATTTTTCACTATGGATTGTTAAGATTTCCATATTGCGCGATCCAACAGAGACGCCTATAACTCCATCCTTTAATGTCAGATTGGGTGAATTATTGGTCATCTAAATGGTACTTTAGTGCTCTTCCATTCCTGACTGGAATCGTCGTATTCCGAGACCATTTGGGCATCTGTAAGTGGGATCGCAGTCGTCGGTCCAGAATGTTTCCTTCAACTCCTTGGGCAATGGTAACCCTCATAAATTTCTCTTCAGAGGTCAAATTTAGACAATTTCAGGTAATTGGAATGGTAACTTCTCAAGCTTCCAAATGGGACTAGAATTGCTTAATTCAAAGACTGTTCATCCCAAATGCACGTTGGAACTCTTCGATCGTCATTTTCCAATATGGAGTGTTAAGATCTCCAAATTGCGTGATCCAATGTAGACGCCTATAACACCATCCTTTGATGTAAGATTGAGTCAATTATTCGTCATCTGAATGGTACTATAGTGCCATTTCGTTCCTGACTCGAATCATCGTATTACGAGACCGTTTGGGCATCCTTTGTGGCATCGTAATCGTCGGTCTTGAATGTTTCCTTCAACTCCTTGGCCAATAGTAACCCTCATAACTCTCTCTTCAGAGGTCGAATTTAGACAATTTATGGGCATTAGAATGGTAACTTCTCAAGCTTCTAAATGGGACCAGAATTGCTTAATTCAGAGACCATTCATCCCAAAAGCACATTGGCACTCTTCGATCGTCATTTTTCTATATGGATAATTAAAATTTTAAAATTGCGCGATCCAACGGAGACGCCTATAACTCCATCCTTTGATGTCAGTTTGGGTCAATTATTGGTCATCTGAAAGGTACTTTAGTGTGCTTTCATTCTTGACAGGAATCGTCATATTACGAGACCATTCGGGCATCCGTAAGTGGGATGTCAGTCGTCGGTCCTGAATGTTTCCTTCAACTCCGTGGCCAATAGTAACCCTCATAACTCTCTCTTCAGAGGTTGAATTTAGACAATTTCAGGGCATTGGAATTGAAATTCTCAAGCTTCAAAAAGGGACAAGAATTGCTTAATTCAGAGACCGTTCATCCTAAAAGCACATTGGAACTCTTCGATCGTCATTTTTCACTATGGATTGTTAAGATTTCCAAATTGCGTGATCCAACGGAGGAGCCTATTCCTCCATCCTTTGATGTCAGATTGTGTCGATTATTGGTCATCTGAATGGTACTTTAGTGCTCTTTCATTCCTGACTGGAATCGTCATTTTTCGAGACCATTTGGGCATCCGTAAATGGGATGGCAGTCATCGGTCTAGAATGTTTCGTTCAACTCCTTGGCCAATAGTAACCCTCATAACTCTCTCTTCAGAGGTGGAATTTAGACAATTTCAGGTCATTGGAATGGTAACTTCTCAAGCTTCCAAATGGGACTAGAATTGCTTAATTCAGTGACTGGTCGTTCCAAAAGCACGTTGGAATTCTTCGATCGTCATTTTTCAGTATGGATTATTAAGATTTCCAAATTGAGCGATGTAACGGAGCCATCTATAACTCCATCCTTTGTTGTCAGATTGGGTCAATTATTGGTCATCTGAATGGTACTTTAGTGCTCTTTTATTCCTAATTGGAATTGTCGTATTCCGAGACCATGTGGGCATCCGTGAGTGGGATCGCAGTCGTCGGTCCTGAATGTTTCCTTCAACTCCATGGCCAATAGTAACAATGATAACTCTCTCTTCAGAGGTCGAATTTAAACAGTTTCAGGTCATTGGATTTATAACTTCCAAAGCATCCAAATGGGACTGGAATTGCTTAATTTAGAGACCGTTCATCCCAAAAGCTGGTTGGAACTCTTCGATCGTCATTTGTTAATATGGATAATTAAAATTTCAAAATTGCACCATCCAATGGAGACTCCTATTTCTCCATCCTTTGATGTCAGATTAGGTCAATATTGGTCATCTGAATGGTACTTTAGTGCTCTTTCATTCCTGACTGGAATCGTTGTATTACGAGACCATTTGGGCATCCGTAAGTGGGATCGCAGTCGTCGTTCCTAAATGTTTCCTTCAACTCCTTGGCCAATAGTAACACTCATAACTCTCTCTTCGGTGGTCGAATTTAAACAATTTCAGGGCATTAGAATGGTAAGTTCTCAAGCTTCCAAATGGGACTAGAATTGCTTAATTCAGAGACCGTTCATCCAAAAAGCACGTTGGAACTCTTCGATCGTCATTTTTCACTATGGATTGCTAAGATTTCCAAATTGCAAGATCCAATGGAGACGCCTATTCCTCCATCCTTTGATATTAGATTGGGTCAATTATTGGTCATCTGAATGGTACTTTAGTGCTCTTTTATTCCTGATGGGAATCGTCTTATTCTAAGACCATTTGGGCATCCGTAAGTGGGATTGCAGTCGTCGGTCCAGAATGTTTCCTTCAACTCCTTAGCCCATAGTAACCATCATAACTCTCTCTTCAACTGTCGAATTTAGAAAATTTTAAGTCATTGGAATGGTAACTTCTCAAGCCTCCAAATGGGACCAGAATTGCTTAATTCAGAGCCCGTTCACCCCAAAAGCAGGTTGGAACTCTTCGATTGTCATTTTTCAATATGGATAATTAAGATTTATGAATTGCACCATCAAACAGAGACGCCTATTATTCCATCCTTTGATGTCAGATTGGGTCAATTATTGGTCATCTGAACGGTATTTAGTGCTCTTTCATTCCTGATTAGAATCGTCATATTACGAGACCATTTGGGCATCCGTAGGTGGGATCACAGTCGTCGGTTCTGAAAGTTTCCTTCAACTCCTTAGCTAATAGTAACCCTCATAACTCTCTCTTCAGAGGTCGAATTTAGACAATTTTAGGGCATTGGATTGGTAACTTCTCAAGCTTCCAAATGAAACCAGAATTGCTTAATTCAGAGGCCGTTCATCCCAAAAGCACGTTGAAACTCTTCGATCGTCATTTTTCACTACAGATAGTTAAGATTTCCAAATTGCACGATCTAATGGAGATGCCAATAACTCCATTCTTTATTGTCAAATTGGGTCCATTATTAGTCATCTGAATGGTACTTTAGTGCTCTTTCATTCCTGATTGGAATCATCGTATTCAAGACCTTTTGGGCATCCGTTAGTGGGATCGCAGTCGGCGGTCCTAAATGCGTCCTTTAACTCCTTGGCCAATGGTAATCCTCATAACTCTCTCTTCAGAGGTCGAATTTAGACAATTTTAGGTAATTGGAATGGTAACTTCTCAAACTTTTAAATGGGACTAGAATTGCTTAATTCAGAGACCGTTCATCCAAAAAGCATGTTGGAACTCTTCGATCGTCATTTTTCAATATGGATTGTTAAGATTTCCAAATTGCACGATCTAATGGAGACGCCTATAACTCCATCCTTTGATGTCAAATTGAGTCAATATTGGTCATTTGAATGGTACTTTAGTGCTCTTTTATTCCTGACTGGAATCGTCGTATTCTGAGACCATTTGGGCATCCGTATGTGAGATCACAGTCGTCGGTCCTCAATGTTTCCTTCAACTCCTTGGCCAATAGTAACCCTCATAACTATCTCTTAGAGGTCAAATTTAAACAATTTATGAGCATTACAATGGCAACTTTTCAAGCTTCCAAATGGGACCAGAATTGCTTAGTTCAGTGACCGTTCATCCCAAAAGCACGTTAGAACTCTTCGATCGTCATTTTTTAATTTAGATTGTTAAGATTTCCAAATTGTGTAATCCAATGGAGACGCCTATAACTTCATCCTTTAATGTCAGATTGTGTTGATTATTGGTCATCTGAATGGTACTTTAGTGCTCTCTCATTCCTAACTGGAATCGTCTTAATCCGACACTATTTGGGCATCCGTAAGTGGGATCGCAGTCGTCGGTCCTGAATGTTTTCTTCAACTCCTTGGCCAATAGTAACCCTCATAACTCATTCTTCAAAGGTCGAATTTAGACAATTTCAGGGCATTGGAATGGTAACTTCTCAAGCTTCCAAATGGGACAAGAATTACTGAATTCAGAGACTGGTAATCCCAAAAGCACCTTGGTACTCTTCGATCGTCTTTTTTCACTATGGATTGTTAACATTTCCAAATTGCACGATCCAATGGAGGTGCCTATTCCTCCATCCTTTAAGATCAGTTTGGGTCGATTATTGGTCATCTGAATGGTACTTTAGTACTCTTTCATTCCTGGCTCGAATCGTCGTATTCCGAGACCGTTTGAGCATTCATAAGTGGGATCTTAGTCCTCGGTCCTGAATGTTTCGTTCAACTCCTTGGCCAATAGTAACCCTGATAACTCTCACTTCTGAGGTGGAAGTTAGATAATTTCAGAGCATTGGAATGGAAACTTCTCAAGCTTCCAAATGGGACTAGAATTGCTTAATTCAGATACTGTTCATCCCAAAAGCATGTTGGAACTCTTTGATCGTAATTTTTCAGCATGGATTATTAAGATTTCCAAATTGCGTGATCCAACGGAGATGCCTATAACTCCATCTTAGTTGTCAGATTGGGTCAATTATTCGTCAACTGAATGGTACTTTAGTGCTCTTTCATTCTTGACTGGAATCGTCGTATTCTGAGACCATGTGGGCATCCTTAAGTGGGATCGCAGTCGTTGGCCCTGAATGTTTCCTTCAATTCCTTGGCCAATAGTAACCATCATAACTCTCTCTTCATAGGTCAAAATTAGGCAATTTCAGGTCATTCAAATGGTATGGGACCGAAATTGCTTAATTCATAGACCGTTCATCCCAAAAGCAGGTTGGAACTCTTCGATCGTCATTTTTCAATATGGATAATTAAAATTTTGAAATTGTGCGATCCAACGTAGACGCCTATAACTCCATCCTTTGATGCCAGATTGGATCAATTATTGGTCATCTGAATGGTACTTTAGTGCTCTTTCATTCATGACTGGAATCGTCGTATTACGAGACCATTCGGGCATCCCTAAGTGGGATCGCAGTCATCGGTCTTCAATGTTTCCTTCAACTCCTTGGCCAATGGTAACCCTCACAACTCTCTCTTCAGAGGTCGAATTTAAATAATTTCAGGTAATTGGAATGGTAACTTCTCAAGCTTCAAAATGGGACCAGAATTGCTTAAGTCAAAGACTGTTCATCCGAAAGGCACGTTGGAACTCTTCGATCGTCATATTTCAATATGGATTGTTATGATCTCCAAATTGCGTGATCTAATGTAGACACCTATAACACCATCCTTTGATGTTAGATTGAGTTGATTATTAGTCATCTGAATGGTACTTTAGTGCTATATCATTCCTTACTAGAATCGTCGTATTACGAGACCATTTGAGAATCCGTAAGTAGGATCGCAGCCGTTGGTCCTAAATGTTTCCTTCAACTCCTTGGCCAATAGTAACCCTTTAACTCTCTCTTAGAGGTCGAATTTAGACAATTTATGGGCATTAGAATGGTAACTTCTCAAGCTTCCAAATGGGACCAGAATTGCTTCATTCGGAGACTGTTCATCTCAAAAGCACGTTGGAACTCTTCGATTGTCATTTTTCAATATGGATTATTAAGATCTCCAAATTGCGTGATAAAAAGGAGTCGCCGATAACTTCATCCTTTGATGTCAGATTGGGTCGATTATTAGTCATCTGAATGGTACTTTAGTGCTCTTTCATTCCTGACTGGAATCGTCGTATTCCGAGACCATTTGGGCATCCGTAGGTGGGATCGCAGTCGTCGGTCCTGAATGTTTCCTTTAACTCCTTGCCCAATAGTAACCCTCATAACTCTCTCTTCAGAGGTCGAATTTAGACAATTTTAGGGCATTGGAATGGTAACTTCTCAAGCTTCCAAATGCGACTAGAATTTCTTAATTCAGAGACCGTTCATTCTAAAAGCACGTTGGAACTCTTCGATCGTCATTTTTCACTATGGATTGTTAAGATTTCCAAATTGCAAGATCCAATGGAGACACCTATTCCACCATCCTTTGATGTCAGATTGGGTCGATTATTGGTCATCTAAATGGTACTTTAGTGCTCTTTCATTCCTGACTGGAATCGTCATATTCGGAGACCATTAAGGCATCTGTATGTGGGATCGCAGTCGTCGGTCCTTAATGTTTCCTTCAACTCCTTGGCCAATAGTAACCCTCATAATTATCTCTAGAGGTCAAATTTAGACAATTTATCAGCATTAGAATGACAACTTCTTAAGCTTCTAAATAGGACCAGAATTGCTTAATTCAGTGACCATTCATCCCAAAAGCACGTTAGAACTCTTTGATCGTCATTTTTCAATTTGGATTGTTAAGATTTCCAAATTGTGTGATCCAATGGAGACGCCTATAACTCCATCCTTTAATGTCAGATTGTGTGGATTATTGGTCATCTGAATGGTACTTTAGTACTCTCTCATTCCTAACTGAAATCGTCGTATTTCGACACTATTTGGGCATCTGTAAGTGGGATCGCAGTCGTCGGTCCTGAATGTTTCCTTCAACTCCTTGGCCAATTGTAACCCACATAACTCATTCTTCAGAGGTCGAATTTAGACAATTTCAGGGCATTGGAATGGTAACTTCTCAAGCTTCCAAATGGGACAAGAATTACTAAATTCAGAGACTAGTCATCCCAAAAGCACCTTGGTACTCTTCGATCGTCTTTTTTCACTATGGATTGTTAACATTTCCAAATTGCAAGATCCAACGGAGGTGCCTATTCCTCCATCCTTTGATGTCAGTTTGGGTTGATTATTGGTCATCTGAATGGTACTATAGTACTCTTTCATTCCTGGCTCGAATTGTCGTATTCCGAGACCGTTTGGACATTCGTAAGTGGGATCATAGTCATCGGTCCTAAATGTTTCGTTCAGCTCCTTGGCCAAAAGTAACCCTCATAACTCTTTCTTCAGAGGTGGAAGTTAGATAATTTCAGAGCATTGGAATGGAAACTTCTCAAGCTTCGAAATGGGATTAGAATTGCTTAATTCAGATACTGTTCATCCCAAAAGCATGTTGGAACTCTTCGATCGTAATTTTTCAGCATGGATTATTAAGATTTCCAAATTGCGCGATCCAATGGAGATGCCTATAACTCCATCCTGAGTTGTCCGATTGGGTCAATTATTCATCATCTGAATGGTACTTTAGTGCTCTTTCATTCCTAACTGGAATCGTTGTATTCCGAGACCATGTGGGCATCCTTAAGTGGGATCGCAGTCGTCGGCCCTGAATGTTTCCTTCAACTCCTTGGCCAATAGTAACCATCATAACTCTTTCTTTAGAGATGGAATTTAGACAATTTCAGGGCATTGGAATGGTAACTTCTCAAGCCTCAAAAAAGCACGTGGAACTCTTCGATCGTCAATTTTCAATATGGATTATTAAGATTTCCAAATTTTTTAATCCAACGGAGACGCCTATAACTCCATCCTTTGTTGTCAGATTGGGTCAATTATTGGTCATCTGAATGGTACTTTAGTGCTCTTTCATTCCTATAACGCCCTGAAAATTGGGGGTCGAGTAAAAGTCCAACTCCCGAGTTCCAACGCATCACTTATGCAACATATTTATTGATGATTAAATGTTGTCTGCGTTAGTGCATTAATCATGAGTGGGATTATACCAAAACATTAATTCATACTTCAGATCAAATCATATAACGCAAGTGGAAGACTGGAAAATGTATATAAACGAGTTTGAACCAAAAGATCACAATCGATCTCCAGAGTATGAGTACATCGCTGAGTCATCATATACATGTAATAGTTCAAAATAGTTCAACTACAAAAATAAACCCTGTAGCCTTGTCGATCCAGATGGCCTAAGCGAAACCCCCAGAGAACTGTATATAAGAGAACTCGTCCTGATCATCATAGAAATCAGGCTCTGCCTCTTGGGTCGCATCATCATCTGCAACTATGACAGAGTCTGGTGGGTGTTCAGAACACCGTCCCAGAACGTGGGAGTGAGTGATCAACTCAGTGGAACAATAAAGCAAAGGTTAACATGTTATCAATTCAGTCAAGCAGTAATGATAACACAATACAAACAAACATCTCTAAGTACTGTGATTAATGCAAGAATGATATGAATAATGATGCATGCCCTCGCCTACGCTTCCTCAGCGACTTCATCTTACGTTCGCGTATGCAACACTGCCACAGTGCTTGACCTGCTATGCCAAACGCATGTGTAATGCGGTGCATGAGCATGATTACCAAGTTCTTATTAGTCCTTTTCATATAGCAGGATTGGGAAGCTAAGGTACTTCCCTTATATCAAATCTCAAACAATGATCCATTCTAGGGTCGTTAATCCTAGTAAATCTCATACGATGATACGGTTCTAGGTCGCTGCAAAGGGCTCGTCACCTTATCAGTGCAGGCCTAGTGTACTCTTGTTGCTACGTAAGGGCTCGTCGCCTCTACGCAGTCTTAGTGTATGCTCGAGATCACTACAAAGGGCTCGTCACCTTATCAGTGTAGGCCGACAGTTCGAATACAGTGTCCCATACCACCGTATTTGGCTCACGAGTCTGGGTTGCTCACTGGTCACTACGGGGAGGCTCGTTAACCCAGCGTAGGCTGATAGCTCGACCACAGTGTCCCATGCCACCATGCCTGGCTCATGAGTCTTAGCAGATCGAGGTACTAAGGTTTAAAAGGATTTTCAATGGTGAGTTTGGTACCTTAGATTTAAGGAGTGGCGTCCATACATGGTGAACATACAATAGGGCCAATCGAGTTACTTGACGAGCTCGATTAGTACAAGCACACGTTGAGGTTAATCGACATGAAGTGCGTAAGCACTCCGTGTGGCCTAACCACTGCCGACAACCCAAGTACGGCTCGGATTCAGCCACCATATCAGAACCTGTTACCGACTGCCTGGACTATTTCATAGTCCCAAACACATTCAATGAAAACAGATAATCATATAAGTAAATCAGAACAGTAATGGATCAACAATTCCAATCATACAAGCATGTGAGCATTGATGGATTTCAACTTAAACATGAATTCACACATAAGCAGTGTCTAAGTAAAACAGACAAAGAATGTAAGTTACATGGAGGAAATCATACACATCATTAAGGTAGTTGAGAATCTCTTCTCAACGCCCATAAAAAGTACAATATATTACACACTTATTCATTCAGACCTTTCTACAAACACTTAGACTCCACATCCCAACATACATGACGTATGTTGGTGATAGGACATATTAAGACTAATCCTTTCACCAAGGAGTTGTTACACATACAACTAGCACAAACACACAACAACAAATCATGGCAAACACTTGTTCATATTTCATACGTATACGATACTTTCTACATATACATGGAATACACAAATCTCAATATAGTTCATATATATCAGAAACACAATACAAACATCGCATTTCGCATGTGAAATTGCACCCACAATAGTACTAAACCATTAACTGTCATTGAAAGCCTTGAAAACCACAACCTATACATTTAAAGTCCACACCTTTCGCTGGTAGACTTGTAATGAACTCAATTTAAAGCTAAGTCTTTGTCTACGGCAGATTTGGCAACCTATAGGATAAATTAGATTAGCTATTTGATAACCTACATTATCAGAAATCCTAAAACAGATTAGGGTTAGGTTTCCTTACCTAAGAGCGGAATGGAATTCACCGGAATAGTGATCCAGTAGCGATGAATAAGCACGGGAAGAGGCAGGGTAGAATACCAAGAATCTTCTCCAAGTTCTCTCTCACTTTCTCTCTCTTTACTCTCTTCTCTCTCCTAGGGTTTTTCTCAAATTCGTATGGAGTGAATGAGAGAGGGTTTAAGGTCCTTATATAGGCCTAAGTTTGATGGGAATGGCCCCAAGGCCAAGGTATACTTAGGTTATATCCAAATATGGGCCGTTCCGGTCCAACGGGGCACTTCTGGTGGCCCCTTTTCCACGTGTGGTCGGACTTAAGCTCCCTGACCATGGATCTAGGTCAGGCTGAGTTTTCGTACCGATCAAATTTACAGATCAGCCATGGCGGACCAGTTTCAGTTCAGCAGTCACAGTCACTCGATTAGGGCCACAAGTACATCGACATGTGTGGGACATTTATACTGATCCGAGGGTGTATTTGGGTCCGATTCCGACGGTCTGAATCCTTATATTTGGCCCGTAAGCGACATGACTCAGACACTTAAATTCGAATTTTATTTCTAAATATTTTCACGTTTCTCACACTCTTCGCTCCGGGCTCAAGTTGTGTAGTTCTAGACACAATCAAGACTTGATTTCCAAGGGGATTAAGTCCAATAATGCGGTCATAACTGTATAGTTTCGAGGTAATTGGACTTTCGACGTGCATTCCAGGTCCGATACGGAGTTTCGGTGTGCTCCCAAGAGCAACCAGGTTTAAGGATGGATTCTTGATTTCAGGATAATGTAGCGTCAATGATTCTGCATGTTTTGGGTCTTGCATATCATATTTAAAGTGATTAGTGCTAACTTCATAAGCACTCTAGTTTAACACTTGCTAATATTAACTTAATTTTTAAAGGATTTGGTCCTAGGTGATTTCTGCCTGAGGTGGTACTCGGGTCTTTGTACGGATTTTTTCCGAGACGTTACAACCTACCCCCATCAAAGAAAAATTTCGTCCTCGAAATTAGAACCTTTTCATACTCCTCGAGAATCTGAGGGTAGTTCTTTCGAACCTAGGCTTCTGTCTCCCAAGTAGCCTCTTCTTCCGTATGATGTGTCCACAGCACTTTCACAAGTGGAATAGTCTTGCTATGCAATACCTGCTCCTTCCTGTCTAGGATACGCGTTGGTCGCAGTACATTTGTAGCGTCCTCACTCAACTGTAGTTGCTCCCATCTGATAATATGGGAAGGATCGGGAATGTATTTCTTCAGCATAAATACATGAAATACGTTATGCACACCCACAAGTGGTGTGGGCAAAGCAAGGCGGTACGCTACCGCTCCCACTCGATCCAGTATCTGGAATGGGCCAATGAATTGAGGCGTAAGCTTCCCCTTCTTGCCAAACCAAAGGACTCCCTTCATAAGGGAAACTTTGAGAAATATATGGTCTCTGACCTTGAACTCTAGCGGTCACCGCCTCATATCAGCGTAGCTCTTCTGTCTGCTCTGTCAGCAGTCGGCGCCTGATAATGTCGACTTTCTCTGAAGTCGCCTGTACTAACTCTAGGCCAATCAAGCTCTTCTCACCAACCTTTACCTAGCAATGCGGCGCTCTACACGGACGCCCATATAGTGCCTCATAAGGAGCCATGTCAATACTCGCCTGGAAGCTGTTGTTATAGGCGAACTCTGCATAAGGAAGACAGTCATCCCAACTGTCCTTGAAATCCAGCACACAGGCCCGCAATATATCTTCCAGAATCTGATTCACCCATTCCGTCTGCTCGTCAGTCTATGGGTGGAACGCGGTACTGAACTTCAACTTCACACCCATCGCTTCTTGGATACGAGTCCAGAAGATAGATGTAAATTGCGTGTCTCGGTCCGACACGATCTTCAAGGGAATTCCATGCAGACGTACAATCTCCTTGATGTACAACCTAGCCAACTCATCTGCAGAGTTTGAAACTCTGATAGGGAGGAAGTGAGCCGATTTCGTTAACCGGTCCACGATCACCCAAATGGAATCATAACCCTTCCTCGTCTTTGGCAGCCCTGAGATGAAATCCATAGAGATGAAGTCCCGCTTCCCTTCTGCTATGGGCATGGGCTGTAGCAAACCAGGAGGTCGGAGATGCTCTGCCTTGACCTGCTGGCACGTGAGACAACGGGACACATAATCTACTATGTGAGCCTTCATATTGTCCCACAGTACGACCTCTTCACGTCACGATACATCTTCGTGCTGCATGGATGTATAGCCATCCTAGAATCGTGAGCGGCCTCAAGAACTTCCTTCCTCAAGTTAGGGAGGTTCGGGACGCATAGGCGGCCACGGTAACGTAAGCCTCCATCCGTACCAATGCTCCACTCTAAGTCCTCATCGTTGCTAGCCTGCCTTCTCATCTTCACCAACAGCTCATCGTCTGCCTGAGCCACGATAATCCTGTCATCAATGAGGGGCTGTACTCGAATATGTGCGATGCCCTCATACGACTCCTCCAACATGAGTTTCTGCTCAAAGTCTCACACAAACTCTACCATATTCCATTCTGCTATCATCAACGGAGCCACGAATGCTAATGCCTTCTTGCGGCTCAGTGCGTCTGCCACAAGGTTGGCCTTACTGGGATGGTAAGAAACCTCGAACTTGAAGTCCTTCAAGGTCTTCATCCATCGCCGCTGCCTCATATTCAGGTCTCGGTGAGTGAATATGTATCTGAGGCTCTTGTGGTTGCAAAAGAGCTCAAACTCCTCTTCGTAGAGGTAATGCCTCCAGATCTTCAAAGCAAAAATAACGGCAGCTAACTCCAAGTCATGCGTAGGGTATTTTTCCTCGTGTTTCCTCAACTGTCGTGACAGGTAAGCAATAACGCTGTCCTTCTACATCAAGACACTGCCCAAATCGACGCGAGACGCGTCCGTGTATATCTATACTTGACCCCTTGCTCTGGTAATACTAGCATAGGGGCGGACGTCAACTTGTCCTTCAGCTCCTTAAAAGCTACTTCTGCCTTTTCATTCCAGGCGAACTTCAGATCCTTCCATGTCAACTGAGACAAAGGTCTAGCTATCTTCGAGAAATCCCGAATAAATCGGCGATAGTACCCTGCCAGGCCAAGGAAACTCCTCACCTCAGTAACCAAACCGGGCTGCTTCCAGTCCTGAACTGCGGCTACCTTAGCAAGGTCCATAGTTATCCCTTCTCTGGACACCACATCTCCTAGAAACTTGACTTCCTCTTCCAGAAGTCGCACTTCTTGTACTGTGCAAACAACTGGTTCTTCCTCAGAGTATCCAAGATTGCTCGTAGGTGTTCCTCATGCTCTTCCTGACTCTTGGAGTATATAAGGATGTCATCAATAAACACGATGACGAATCGAAAAAGGAATGGCTGAAATACCCTGTTCATCAAGTCCATGAACACGCTGGTACATTCGTAAGACCGAATAACATTATGAGAAACTCATAGTGTCCAAAATTGGTCCTGAAAGCTGTCTTTTGCACGTCTTCATCCTTAACGCACAACTGATGATACACTGACTGCAGATCAATCTTCGAGAAATACCTTCCCCCCTTCAATTGATCGAATAGATCATCTATCCTAGGCAAGGGATACTTGTTCTTCACCGTCACTTGGTTCAATCTGCGATAATCAATACACAATCGCAGTGAACCATCCTGCTTCTTTACAAACAATACAGGCGCTCCCCATGGAGACACACTGGGTCATATAAAACCAGCATCTAATAGATCGTCGATCTGTTTCCTCAGTTCCTCCATCTCACATGGAGCCATACAATACGTCGGAAGTGAAATGGGTGTCGCACCAGGCACTAAGTCAATGGTGAAATCAATCTTGTGCTGATGGGGTAGTCCAGGTATCTTCTTGAATACGTCTGAGAACTCTTGGACCACAGGAGTGTCCTCAAGCGCTAGACCATGAGCATCCTTCAGCATAGAAGCATAACAATCAATGCGATAGGGCCAACTGACCTGTACTAGAAAAGTAAAGGTCGTGCCCTCTGGTCTATAAACTATCACCACTATACAATCGCAGTCGATCTCTGCCTTCATCTCTGTGAGCCAATCCATACTAATAATGACATCATATTGATGTAATGGGGTGACAATCAAGTCGAGGAGCGCTGTTCTACTCCCTACATCGATCGAACACCCCTTACAAATCTTGGTAGCGTCCAAGAAAATCCCTGTGACAGTAAGGATTCTCACCCCAACCATAGGACTAGTTTCCAAGCCTAGCCGCTTGACTGTTGCGCACGATATGATAGAGACAGTGGACCCAGTGTCCACTAATACAAAGACTGGAGTACCTTGGATATGAGCTGTCACATCAAAAGCCACAGGTGGCAGAGGTGTTGCCTTTGATGCCTCTGCTGTAAGTGAATACACTCGAGCCTGTTGAAAACGATTGGGCTGAGGTGCCATAGGCCGTTGAGGTGGCCTAGATTGAGATGCAGGGGGCCTGAAAGAAGGATGTACAGGTGCTGTCTGTAGAGGTGGACCCGATAGAGCCTGAGGGCGAGGGCGGTCGATTCTCTATGGCTGCGAAAACCCACTATCTCTTATGCGTGCAAAACAGCTCTCCACAGCATGACCTGGCCTGCCGCAATACGTACACGTCACTCCAGGTCACCTCATCGGAACTGGTGGCACCGCGATCCTGGGAGGAGAGTTGGTACGGGATCTCTTGCCAAGGAATGGTCTGCTCGGCAAATCTGGTCGTGGTCCGGTGTCCATCTGATTAAGAGTCTTCTCATTGATGTTACGGACAGGTACCGGCCTTTCTGCCCCAAGTCTGTAGCCAAACTCATGTGCAATCTTACATATGAGTCGGCCAAATGGGAGTGATTCAGTCCTTCTATTTGAACGTGCGATAAGGACTATCTGTCGCAAGATCTATGTAGGCACACATAGCTTCTCTCCTTGCCCCACCTGATACAAGAAATCTACCATCAGGCACGTGCACTCACTGCGGTTGCTCCACCTAGGATAGACATTGAATTTGCAGATGTGGTGAAGTAAGCGAAAGTTGTCCGTCATGTTGGTTACTAAAAGGCTTCTGTTAGGCTGTCATTCAGCCAGACGACCACAAAGGAACTGCATGCGACAATCCCTTTCATGCGCCTACTCAAATTCTTCTCACTTGCATGAACCTCACCAAGTGGCACGTTCAAAAGTCGGGATATCAAAGCAACATCGATTGTGGCCTCCCGATCTCTTTCGTAAGGGATCTTGAACTGTAATGGCTCTAGTGAAGGTTCTCGAATGTGGGCATAGAAAGCTCGGATAGTACCCACATTTACGCGGTATTCGCTCTCAAATAGCGGACCCCACCTGGCCTCTTCCAGGCGCTCAAATAAGAGATATTTCCCAAATAGCTGCGCGTCTACACGAGCTTCAAAAAGGACCCTACGGCCCTCATAAACTCCATGAGAAAGTCCTTCCAACAGGAGCCCGGGGATTGAGTTCCTGCTTTGTCTGAAACTCTCGAGTGGAGGTTGTGCTCGTGGTGGCACCTCTCGGCCTCCTTGAACGGGTTGGGCGACTAGGCCCGACTTCATCAACGAGAGCTCTCTTCTTCCCCATGAAAGAGAGAATGGTGGAAATGGAAAATATGGTCGTAATAAGCTCGAGTATGGCATGAAAAATGAAAGAAAAGAGGAAAATGGAAGGAATGATGGGGCTTCCATGAATTTGAGACTCAAAGTAGGGATTTGAGTGCTCAAATGGAAAGAAAAGAAAGGGAGATCAGCAATGGAGGTGGGTTTTGAGATGGGTAGAGTGAGGGTGCACGAAAATGGAAGAAGAAAGGGTTTGGAGAGGGATTTTTGTGGGGTTTTGAGAGAAATGTCAAGAAAAGGAAAGCTTGAAGTGGTAGATTATGAAGGGAAGATGATTTGGGAGGGGTTTTGAATGACCAACCGTGGAGGAGTGGGCCACACTAGGCCCTAGATGCGTCGGCCCAACCGGCCCAGCCCGTCTGGGCCCACTGGGTGGCGAGGCCTCGCCGAATTGGTGAGGGCCTCACCTGTCTCTGGACTAACCGGCAATAGCTCACTGGTGGGGTGAGGTCCTCCCCCTCCCCAAGTCTAAAAATGATGTGGGACCCATCCTGAGTTCCCCTGGAAATGCCCCGATTGGGCCCCTAGTCCGTTTCGACTCATTTCGGGTCACTTAGAATAGAACCTGATAGAGATTCAAGTTTACCAGATTTTTAACAGCTGGGATGGGATGATACACGGTCTAAACCCATCGATGGATGGTCTAGAAGTGATTTGGGGTCATTGTGTGTGATCATGAGTGTGCACGGACTCGATCACGGCGATCGTTTTCAGTAAACTTTCACCGATTGGTGCAACTGGGAATCCAACATTGTTTCTAGATTTATCTCGCCCTCTCCTACGCTAAGGTGGCATCAACGTGCGTTGTCATAACCCAGGTCTGGTTTAATCCAAATCATGCTTTGATACCAACTTGTAACACCCTGAAAATCAGGGGTCGAGTAAAAGTACAACTCCCGAGTTCCAACGCATCACTTATGCAATATATTTAATGATGATTAAATGTTGTCTATGTTAATGCATTAATCATGAGTGGGATTATACCAAAATAGTAATTCATACTCTAGATCAAATCATATAACGCAAGCAGAAGACTGGAAAATGTATATAAAAGAGTATGAACCAAAAGATCACGATCGATCTCCAGAGTATGAGTACATAGCTAAGTCATCATATACATGTAATAGTTCAAAATAGTTCAACTACAAAAATAAACCCTGTAGCCCCGTCGATCTGGATGGCCTAAGCGAAACCTCCGGAGAACTGTATATAAGAGAACTCGTCCTGATCATTATAGAAATCAGGCTCCAGCTCCCGAGTCACATCAACATCTGCAACTAAGACAGAGTCTGGTGGGTGTTCAGAACACCATCCCAGAACATGAGAGTGAGTGATCAACTCAGTGGAACAATAAAGCAAAGGTTAACATGTTATCAATTTAGTCAATCAGTAATGATAACGCAATATAAACAAACATCCCTAAGTACTATGATTAATGAAAAAATGATATGAATAATGATGCATGCCCTTGCCTACGCTCCCTCGGCGACTTCATCTTACGTTCGTGCATGCAACACTGCCACAGTGCTTGACCTTCTATGCCAAACGCATGCGTAATGCGGTGCATGAGCTTGATTACCAAGTTCTTATTAGTCCTTTTCATACAGTAGGATTGGGAAGCTAAGGTACCTCCCTTATATCAATTTCTAAACAATGATCCATTCTAGGGTCGTCAATCCTAGTAAATCTCATACGATGATACGGCTCTAGGTCACTGCAAAGGGCTCGTCACCTTATCAGTGCAGGCCTAGTGTACTCTTGTTGCTACGTAAGGGTTCGTCACTCTACGCAGTCTTATTGTATGCTCGAGGTCACTACAAAGGGTTCGTCACCTTATCAGTGTAGGCCGACAGCTCGAATACAGTGTCCCATACCACCGTATTCGGCTCACAAGTCTGGATTACTCACTGGTCACTACGGGAAGGCTCGTCACCCCAGCATAGGCCGACAGCTCGACCACAGTGTCTCATACCAGCATGCCTGGCTCATGAGTTTTAGCAGATCGAGGTACCAAGGTTTAAAAGGATTTCCAATGGTGAGTTTGTTACCTTAGATTCAAGCAGTAGCGTCCATACATGGTGAACATACAATAGGGCCAATCGGGTTACTTGACGAGCTCGATTAGTACGAGCGCACGTTGAGTTAATCGACATGAAGTGCGTAAGCACTCCATGTGGCCTAACCACTGCCGACAACCCAAGTACAACTCAGATTCATCACTCACATCCTACGTGGCGAGACAACCTCAGCCACCATATCAGAACCTGTTATCGACCGCGTGGACTATTTCATAGTCCCAAACACATTCAATGATAGCAGATAATCATACAAGCAAATCAGAACAGTAATGGATCAACAATTCTAATCATACAAGCATGTGAGCATTGATGGATTTCAACTTAAACTTGAATTCACACATAAGCAGTGTCTAAGTAAAACAGACAAAGAATGTAAGTTGCATGGAGGAAATCATATACATCGTTAAGGTAGTTAGAATCTCTTCTCAACGCCCATAAAAAGTACATTATATTACACACTTATTCATTTAGACATTTCTACAAACACTTAGACTCCACATCCCAACATACATGACGTATGTTGGTGATAGGACATATTAAGACTAATCCTTTCGCCAAGGAGTTGTTACACATACAACTCGCACAAACACATGACAACAAATCATGCCAAACACTTGTTCATATTTCATACATATACGATACTTTCTACATATACATGGAATACACAAATCTCAATATAGTTCATATATATCAGAAACGCAATACAAACATCGCATTTCGCATATGAAATTGCACCCACAATAGTACTAAACCATTAACTGACATTAAAAGCCTTGAAAACCATAACCTATACATTTAAAGTCCACACCTTTCGCCGGTAGACTTGTAATGAACTCAATTTAAAGCTAAGTCTTTGTCTATGGCAGATTTGGCAACCTATAGGATAAATTAGGTTAGCTATTTGATAACCTACACTATCAGAAATCCTAAAACAGATTAGGGTTAGGTTTCCTTACCTAAGAGCGGAATGGAATTCGCCGGAATAGTGATCCAGTAGCAATGAATAAGCACGGGAAGAGGCAGGGTAGAATACCAAGAATCTTCTCCAAGTTCTCTCTCGCTTTCTCTCTCTTTACTCTCTTCTCTCTCCTAGGGTTTTTCTCAAATTCGTATGGAGTGAATGAGAGAGGGTTTAAGGTCCTTATATAGGCCCAGGTTTGATGGGAATGGCCCCAAGGCCAAGGTATACTTAGGTTATAACCAAATATGGGTCGTTCCGGTCCAATGGAGAACTTCTAGTGGCCCCTTTCCACGTGCAGTCGGACTTAAGCTCCCTGAACATGGATCTAGGTCAGGCTGAGTTTTCGTTCCGATCGAATTTTTAAATCAGCCGTGGCGGACCAATTTCAGTTCAACGGTCACGGCCACTCGACCAGGGTCACAAGTACACCGACATGTGTGGGACATTTCTTCTGATCTGAGGGTGTATTTGGGTTAGATTCTGATGGTCTGAACCCTTATATTTGGCCCACAAGCGACGCGACTCAGATTACTTAAATTTAGATTTTTATTTCTAAATATTTTCACATTTCTCACACTCTTCGCTCCGGGCTCAAGTTGTGCATTTTTAGACACAATTAAGACTTGATTTTCGAGGGGGTTGTCAATTCCAGTCATGCGGTCATAACTGTATAGTTTCGGGGTAATCGAACTTTCGACGTGCGGTCTAGGTCCGATACGGAGTTTCGGTGTGCTCCCGAGAGCAACCGGGTTTAAGGATGGATTCTAGATTTCAGGGTAATGTAGCGTCAATGATTCTGCACATTTTGGGTCTTGCAGATCATATTTAAAGTGATTAGTGCTAATTTCATAAGCACTCTAGTTTAGCACTTGCTACCATTAACCTATTTCTAAAGGTTTTGGTCCTAGGTAATTTCTGCTTGAGGTGGTACTCGGGTCTTTGTACGGATTTTATTTCGAGACGTTACAATTCCTGACTGGAATCGTCGTATTACGAGACCATTCGGGCATCCCTAAGTGGGATTGCAGTCGTCGGTCTTCAATGTTTCCTTCAACTCCTTGGCCAATGGAAACCCTAATAACTCTCTCTTCAGAGGTCGAATTTAAACAATTTCAGGTAATTGGAATGGTAACTTCTCAAGATTCAAAATGGGACCAAAATTGCTTAATTTAGAGACCGTTCATCCCAAAAGCACGTTGGAACTCTTCGATTGTCATTTTTCAATATGGATTGTTAAGATCTCCAAATTGCGTGATCCAATGTAGACGCGTATAACACCATCCTTTGATGTTAGATTGAGTTGATTATTAGTCATCTGAATGTTACTTTAGTGCTATATCATTCCTTACTGGAATCGTCGTATTACGAGACCATTTGGGAATCCGTAAGTGGGATCGTAGTCGCCGCTCTTGAATGTTTCCTTCAACTCCTTGGCCAATAGTAACCCTTATAACTCTCTCTTAGAGGTCGAATTTAGACAATTTATGGGCATTAGAATGGTAACTTCTCAAGCTTCCAAATGGGACCAGAATTGCTTAATTCAGAGACCGTTCATCACAAAAGCACATTGGAACTCTTCGATCATCATTTTTCAATATGGATTGTTAAGATTTCCAAATTGTGTGATCCAAAGGAGTCGGCGATAACTCCATCCTTTGATGTCAGATTGGGTCGATTATTGGTCATCTGAATGGTACTTTAGTGCTCTTTCATTCCTGACTGGAATCGTCGTATTCCGAGACCATTTGGGCATCCGTAGGTGGGATCACAGTCGTCGATCCTGAATGTTTCCTTCAACTCCTTGGCCAATAATAACCCTCATAACACTCTCTTCAGAGGTCGAATTTAGACAATTTTAGGGCATTGGAATGGTAACTTCTCAAGCTTCCAAATGGGACCAGAATTGCTTAATTAAGAGACCGTTCATCCCAAAAGAACGTTGGAACTCTTTGATCATCATTTTTCAATAGGTATTGTTAGGATTTGAAAATTGTGCAATCTAACGGAGGCGCCTATAACTCTATCCTTTGATGTCAGATTGGGTCGATTATTGGTCATCTGAATGATACTTTAGTGCTCTTTCTTTCCTAATTAGAATCGTCGTATTCTAAGACCATGTGGGCATCCGTAAGTGGGATCGCAGTCGTCGGTCTTGAATGTTTCCTTCAACTCCTTGGCCCCTAGTAACCCTCATAACTCTCTCTTTAGAGGTTGAATTTAGACAATTTCAGGTCATTGGAATGATAACTTCTCAAGCCTCCAAATGGGACCAGAATTGCTTAATTAAGAGCCTGTTCACCCCAAAAGCAGGTTGAGACTCTTCGATCGTCATTTTTCAGTATGGATAATTAAGATTTCCAAATTGCGCGATCAAACAGAGACGCCTATTACTCCATCCTTTGATGTCAGATTGGGTCAATTATTGGTCATCTGAATGGTACTTTAGCGCTCTTTCATTCCTGATTGGAATCGTCGTATTACGAGACCATTTGGGCATCCGTAAGTGGGATCATAGTCGTCGGTTCTGAATGTTTCCTTCAACTCCTTGGACAATAGTAACCCTCATAACTCTCTCTTCAGAGGTGGAATTTAGACAATTTTAGGGCATTGGAATGGTAACTTATCAAGCTTCCAAATGAGATCAGAATTGCTTAATTAAGAGGCCGTTCATCCCACAAGCAAGTTGAAACTCTTCGATCGTCATTTTTCACTACGGATAGTTAAGATTTCCAAATTGCACGATCCAACGGAGACGCCTATAACTCCATCCTTCATTGTTAGATTGGGTCCATTATTGGTCATTTAAATGGTACTTTATGCTCTTTCATTCCTGACTAGAATCATCGTATTCGAGACCATTTGGGCATCCGTAAGTGGGATTGCAGTCGTCTGTCCTAAATGCTTCCTTCAACTCCTTAGCCAATGGTAACCCTCATAACTCTCTCTTCAGAGGTCAAATTTAGACAATTTCAGGTAATTGGAATGGTAACTTCTCAAGCTTCCAAATGGGACCAGAATTGCTTAATTCAGAGACCGTTCATCCCAAAAACATGTTGGAACTCTTCGATCATTATTTTTCAATATGGATTGTTAAGATTTCCAAATTGCACGATCCAACGAAGATGCCTGTAACTCCATCCTTTGATGTTAGATTAGGTCAATATTGGTCATCTGAATGGTACATTAGTGCTCTTTCATTCCTGACTAGATTCGTCGTATTTCGAGACCATTTGGGCTTCCGTAAGTGGGATCGCAGTCGTCGGTCCTGATTGTTTCCTTCCACTCCTTGGCTAATAATAACCCTCATAACTCTCTCTTCAGAGGTGGAATTTAGATAATTTCGAGGCATTGTAATGGTAACTTCTCAACTTTCCAAATGGGACCAGAATTGCTTAATTTAGAGACCGTTCATCCCAAAAGCACATTGGAACTCTTCGATCGTCTTTTTACAGCATGGATTAACAGATTTCCAAATTGCGCCATCCAACGGAGACACCTACAACTCCATCCTTTGATGTCAGATTGGGCCAATTATTGGTCATAACGGTACTTTAGTGTTCTTTCTTTCCTGACTGGAATAGTCGCATTCTAAGACCATGTGGGCAGCCGCAAGTGGGATCGCAGTCGTCGGCCCTGAATGTTTCCTTCAACTCCTTCGCCAATAGTAACCCTCATAACTCTCTCTTCAGAGGTCGAAGGAAGAAAATTTTAGGACATTTAATGGTAACTTCTCAAGCATCGAAATGGGACCAGAATTGCTTAATTCAGAGGCCGTTCACCCCAAAAGCTGGTTGGAACTCTTCGATCGCCATTTTTCAATATGAAAAATTAAGATTTCCAAATTGCGCGATCCAACGGAGTTGCCTATAACTCCATGCTTTGATGTTAGATTGGGTCGATTATTAGTCACCTAAATGGTACTTTAGTGCTCTTTCATTCCTAACTGGAATCGTCGTATTCTGAGACCATTTGGGCATCTATAAGTGGGATCGCAGTCGTCGGTCCTGAATGTTTCCTTCAACTCCTTGGCCAATAGTAACCCTCATAACTCTCTCTTCAGAGGTCGAATTTAGACAATTTCAGGGCATTGGAATGGTAACTTCTCAAGCTTCCAAATGGGACTAGAATTGCTTAATTCAGAGACCGTTCATCCCAAAAGCACGTTGGAACTCTTCGATCGTCATTTTTCAATATGGATTGTTAAGATTTCCAAATTGTGAGATCCAATAGAGACGCCTATAACTCCACCCTTCGATGTCAGATTGGGTCTATTATTGGTCATCTGAATGGTACTTTAGTGCTCTTTCATTCCTGACTAGGATCGTCGTATTCTGAGACCATTTTGGCATTTGTAAATGGGATCGCAGACGTCGGTCCTAAATGTTTCCTTCAACTCCTTGGCCAATAGTAACCATCATAACTCTCTCTTCAGAGGTCGAATTTAAACAATTTTAGGGCATTGGAATGGTAACTTCTCAAGCTTCCAAATGGGACAAGAATTTCTTAATACTGAGCCCGTTCATCCCAAAAGCACGTTGGAACTCTTCGATCGTCATTTTTCAATATGGATTGTTTAAATTTCCAAATTGCGCGATCCAACAAAGACGCCTATAACTCCTTGCTTTGATGTCAAATTGGGTTGATTATTGGTCCTCAGAATGGTACTTTAGTGTTCTTCAATCCTAACTGGAATCGTCGTATTCCTATATCATTTGGGCTACCGTAAGTGGGATCGTAGTCGTCGGTCCTGAATGTTTCCTTCAACTCCTTGACCAATAGTAACCCTCATAACTCTCGCTTCAGATGGCGAATTTAGACAATTTCAGGGCATTGGAATGGTAACTTCTCAAGCTTCCAAATAGGACCAGAATTGCTTAATTCAGAGACCGTTCATCCCGAAAGCACCTCAGAACTCTTCGATCGTCATTTTTCACTATGGATTGTTAAGATTTCCAAATTATGTGATCCAACGGAGATGCCTATAACTCCATCCTTTGATGTCAGATTGGGTCAATTATTGGTCATCTGAAAGGTACTTTAGTGCTCTTTCATTCTTGACAGGAATCATCGTATTATGAGACCTTTCGCGCATCCGTAAGTGGGATGGCAGTCGTCGGTCATGAATGTTTCCTTCAACTCCTTGGCCAATAGTAACCCTCATAACTCTCTCTTCAGAGGTCAAATTTAGACAATTTCACGGCATTGGAATGGTAACTTCTCAAGCTTCGAAAAGTGAGTATAATTGCTTAATTCAGAGACCGTTCATCCAAAAAGCACGTTGGAACTCTTCAATCGTCATTTTTCACTATGGATTGTTAAGATTTTCAAATTGCGCGATCCAACGGAGGAGCCTATTCCTCCATCCTTTGATGTCAGATTGGGTTGATTATTGGTCATCTGAATGGTACTTCAGTGTTCTTTCATTCCTGGCTGGAATCGTCATTTTTTGAGACCATTTGGGCATTCGTAAATTGGATGGCAGTCATCGGTCCTGAATGTTTCCTTCAACTGCTTGGCCAATAGTAACCCTCATAACTCTCTCTTCAGAGGTCGAATTTAAACAATTTCAGGTCATTGGACTAGTAACTTCTAAAGCATTCAAATGGGACCGGAATTGCTTAATCTAGAGACCGTTCATCCCAAAAGCTGGTTGGAACTCTTCGATCGTCATTTCTCAATATGGATAATTAAGATTTCCAAATTGCGCAATAGAACAGAGAGGCCTATAACTCCATCCTTTGATGTCAGATTGGGTCAATTATTGGTCATCTAAAAGGTACTTTAGTGCTCTTTCATTCCTGACAGGAATCGTCGTATTACGAGACCTTTCGGGCATCCGTAAGTGGGATGGCAGTCGTCGGTCTTGAATGTTTCCTTCAACTCATTGGCCAATAGTAACCCTCATAACTCACTCTTCAGAAGTCAAATTTAGACAATTTCAGGGCATTGGAATGGTAACTTCTCAAGCTTCGAAAAGGGATTAGAACTGCTTAATTTAGAGACCGATCATCCAGAAAGCACGTTGGCACTCTTCGATCGTCATTTTTCACTATGGATTGTTAAGATTTTCAAATTGCGCGATCCAATGGAGGAGCCTATTCCTCCATCCTTTGATGTCAAATTGGTTTGATTATTGGTCATGTGAATGCTACTTTAGTGCTCTTTCATTCCTGACTGGAATCGTCATTTTCTGAGACCATTTGGGCATCCGTAATTTGGATGGCAGTCAACGGTCCTGAATGTTTCCTTCAACTCCTTGGCCAATAGTAACCCTCATAACTCTCTCTTCAGAGGTCGAATTTAAATAATTTCAGGTCATTGGATTGATAACTTATAAAGCATCCAAATGGGACTAGAATTGCTTAATTCAGAGACCGTTCATCCCAAAAGCCGGTTGGCACTCTTCGATCGTCATTTCTCAATATGGATAATTAAAATTTCCAAATTGCACGATCCAATGGAGATGCGTATAACTCCATCCTTTGATGTCAGATTAGGAGAATTATTGGTCATCTAAATGGTACTTTAGTGCTCTTTCATTCCTAACTGGAAACGTCGTATTACGAGACCATTTGGGCATCCATAAGTGGGATCGCTGTCGTCGGTCCTGAATGTTTCCTTCAACTCCTTGGCCAATAGTAATCCCCATAACTCTCTCTTCAGAAGTCGAGTTTTGACAATTTCAGGGCATTGGAATGGTAACTTCTTAAGCTTCTAAATAGGACCAGAATTGCATAATTCAGAGACCGTTCATCCCAAAAGCACCTTGGAACTCATTGATCGTCATTTTTCACTATGGATTGTTAAGATTTCCAAATTACGTGATCCAACGGAGATGCTTATAGCTCCATCCTTTGATGTCAGATTGGGTCAATTATTGGTCATCTGAAAGGTACTTTAGTGCTCTTTCATTCCTGACAGGAATCGTCGTATTACGAGACCTTTCGGGCATCCGTAAGTGGGATGGCAGTCGTCGGTCTTGAATGTTCCCTTCAACTCCTTGGCCAATAGTAACCCTCATAACTCTCTCTTAAGAGGTCAAATTTAGACAATTTTAGGGCATTGGAATGGTAACTTCTCAAGCTTCGAAAAGGGAGTATAATTGCTTAATTTAGAGACCGTTCATCCCAAAAGCACGTTGAAACTCTTCGATCGTCATTTTTCACTATGGATTGTTAAGATTTTTAAATTGTGCGATCCAATGGAGGAGCCTATTCCTCCATCCTTTGATGTCAGATTGGGTTGATTATTGGTCATCTGAATGGTACTTTAGTGCTCTTTCATTCCTGACTGGAATCGTCATTTTCGGAGACCATTTGGGCATTCGTAAATTGGATGGCAGTCATCGGTCCTGAATGTTTCCTTCAACTCCTTGGCCAGTAATAACCCTCATAACTCTCTCTTCAGAGGTCGAATTTAAACAATTTAAGGTCATTGGATTGGAAACTTCTAAAGCATCCAAATGGGACCGGAATTGCTTAATTCAGAGACCGTTCATCCCAAAAGCTGGTTGGAACTCTTCGATCGTCATTTCTCAATATGGATAATTAAGATTTCCAAATTGCGTAATAGAATAGAGAGGCCTATAACTCCATCCTTTGATGTCAGATTGTGTCAATTATTGGTCATCTAAAAGGTACTTTAGTGCTCTTTCATTCCTAACAGGAATCGTCGTATTACGAGACCTTTCGGGCATCCGAAAGTGGGATGGCAGTCGTCGGTCTTGAATGTTTCCTTCAACTCCTTGGCCAATAGTAACCCTCATAACTCACTCTTTAGAGGTCAAATTTAGACAATTTCAGGGCATTGGAATGGTAACTTCTCAAGCTTCGAAAAGGGACTAGAAGTGCTTAATTCAGAGACCGATCATCCAGAAAGCACGTTGGCACTCTTCGATCGTCATTTCTCACTATGGATTGTTAAGATTTCCAAATGGTGCGATCCGACGGAGGAGCCTATTCCTCCATCCTTTGATGTCAGATTGGGTTGATTATTGGTCATGTGAATGGTACTTTAGTGCTCTTTCATTCCTGACTGGAATCGACATTTTCCGAGACCATTTGGGCATCCATAATTTAGATGGCAGTCATCGGTGTTGATTGTTTCCTTTAACTCCTTAGCCAATAGTAACCCTCATAACTCTCTCTTTAGAGGTCAAATTTAAACAATTTCAGGTCATTGGATTGATAACTTATAAAGCATCCAAATGGGACTAGAATTGCTTAATTCAGAGACCGTTCATCCCAAAAGCCGGTTGGCACTCTTCGATCGTCATTTCTCAATATGGATAATTAAAATTTCCAAATTGCACGATCCAATGGAGATGCGTATAACTCCATCCTTTGATGTCAGATTAGGAGAATTATTGGTCATCTAAATGGTACTTTAGTGCTCTTTCATTCCTAACTGGAAACGTCGTATTACGAGACCATTTGGGCATCCATAAGTGGTATCGCTGTCGACGGTCTTGAATGTTTCCTTCAACTCCTTGGCCAATAGTAACCCTCATAACTCTCTCTTCAGATGGCGAATTTAGACAATTTCAGGGCATTGGAATGGTAACTTCTAAAGCTTCCAAATAGGACTAGAATTGCTTAACTTAGAGACCATTCATCCCAAAAGCACCTTGGAACTCTTCGATCGTCATTTTTCATTATGGATTGTTAAGATTTCCAAATTACGTGATCCAACGGAGATGTCTATAACTCCATCCTTTGATGTCAGATTGGGTCAATTATTGGTCATCTGAAAGGTACTTTAGTGCTCTTTCATTCCTGACAAGAATCATCGTATTACGAGACCTTTCGGGCATCCGTAAGTGGGATGGCAGTCGTTGGTCTTGAATGTTTCTTTCAACTCCTTGGCCAATAGTAACCCTCATAACTCTCTCTTAAGAGGTCAAATTTAGACAATTTCAGGGCATTGGAATGGTAACTTCTCAAGCTTCAAAAAGGGAGTATAATTGCTTAATTCAGAGACCGTTCATCCCAAAAGCACGTTGGAACTCTTCGATCGTCATTTTTCACTATGGATTGTTAAGATTTTCAAATTGCGCGATCCAATGGAGGAGCCTATTCCTCCATCCTTTGATGTCAGATTGGGTTGATTATTGGTCATCTGAATGGTACTTTAGTGCTCTTTCATTCCTGGCTGGAATCGTCATTTTCGGAGACCATTTGGGCATCCGTAAATTGGATGGCAGTCATCGGTCCTGAATCTTTCCTTCAACTCCTTGGCCAATAGTAACCCTCATAACTCTCTCTTCAGAGGTTGAATTTAAATAATTTCACGTCATTGGATTGGTAACTTCTAAAGCATCCAAATGGGACCGAAATTGCTTAATTCAGAGACCGTTCATCCCAAAAGCTGGTTGGAACTCTTCGATCGTCATTTCTCAATATGGATAATTAAAATTTCCAAATTGCGTGATCCACCGGAGTCGCCTATAACTCCATCCTTTGATGTCAGTTGGGTCAATTTTTGGTCATCTGAATGGTACTTTAGTGCTCTTTCATTCCTAACTGGAATCGTCGTATTACGAGACCATTTGGGCATCCATAAGTGGGATTGCTGTCATCGGTCCTGAATGTTTCCTTCAACTCCTTGGCCAGTAGTAACCCTCATAACTCTCTCTTCAGAGGTCGAATTTAGACAATTTCAGGGCATTGGAATGGTAACTTCTCAAGCTTCCAAATAGGACCAGAATTGCTTAATTCAGAGACCGTTCATCCTAAAAGCACCTTGGAACTCTTCGATCAACATTTTTCACTATGGATTGTTAAGATTTTCAAATTACGTGATCCAATGGAGATGCCTATAACTCCATCCTTTGATGTCAGGTTGGGTCAATTTGTGATCATCTGAATGTTACTTTAGTGCTCTTTCATTCCTGACTGGAATCGTCATATTCCGAGACCATTTGGGCATCCGTAAGTGGGATTGCAGTCGTTGTTCCTAAATGTTTCCTTCAACTCCTTGGCTAATAGTTACCCTCATAACTCTCTCTTCAGAGGTCGAATTTTGACAATTTTAGGGCATTGGAATGGTAACTTCTCTAGCTTCCAAATGGGACTATAATTACTTAATTTAGAGACTGTTCATCCCAAAAGCACGTTGGAACTCTTCCATCGTCATTTTTTAGTATGGATTGTTAAGATTTCAGAATAACGCGATCCAACGGTGATGCCTATTCCTCCATCCTTTGTTATAGATTGGGTTGGTATTGATGATCCGAATGGTACATTAGTGCTCTTTCATTCCTGACTAGAATCGTCGTATTCCGAGACCATTTGGGCATCCGTAAGTGACATTCCTGACTGGAATCGTCGTATTCCGAGACCATCTGAGAACAATATTTTTGGATTTTGTGGGTGGTTTGAAGTGTAGTTCAAAAGTCTATAGGGAAGCTACTAGTTCTTCTACTTTTATTTCTTCAACTTCTCAAGCTTCCAACTGGTACCATGTAACGCCCTAAAATTCGGTGGTCGAGCATAACTCAGCTCCTAAGTTTCAAAACATTACTTATGCAACATATGTAATGATGAATCTATGTTGTCTATATTAGTGCATAAAACATGAAGTAGATTAAGCTAAATTGCAAACATAATCTAGGGACAGGTGAAATATGCAAGTGGAAGATTGAAGATATATATATATATATATATATATATATATATATGTATGTATATATATATATATATATATATATATATATATATGTATGTATATATGTCTCTGAGATACGTATGCTCTGTTAGGTCATAATTACAAGTGTTTGTTTCAAAATATAAATATCAAAATAAAATAAACTACTGCAACAATAACCTTGAATCCCCGTAGCTGAGGACACGGCTCACATGAACCCGCCTGAGAACTGCATAAAGGAGAACGCCTCCTCGTCATCCTCATACTCCTGCTTTGCCTCATGGGTCGCATCATCATCTGCATCTAAGATAGAGTCTGGTTGGTGTTTAAACACCGTCCCAAAACGTGGGAGTGAGTGATCAACTTAGTGGAACTATACAGTAGAACTATACAGTAAAAGTTAACATGCTATCAATTCAGTCAAGCAGTAATGATAAAGCAATACAATCAAACATATCCTAAGTACTCTTGCTAATGCAAGGATGTATGTACAAATGATGCATGCCCTCGCCTGCACTCCCTCAGCGTCTTCATCTTACGGTACACATGACAACCTCCTGCAGTGCTCCACAATGCCAAAGCACATGCATGGCGGTGCATGAACATGATTACCAAGTTGTTATTAGTCCTTTTCATATAGTAGGATTGGGAAGCTAAGGTACCTTCCTTATATCAATTCCCAAATGGTGATCCATTCTTGGGTCGTCAGTACTAGACAATCTCATATGATATTATGGTTCTAAGTCGCTGCAAAGGGCTTGTCACCAATCAATGCATGCCCAATCATACCTTAGTTGCTACAATAAGGCTCGTCGCCTCAATGCAGTATCAAGGTATGCTCGAGGTCACTACAAAGGGCTCGTCACCAATCAATGTAGGCCGACCGCATGAATATAGTGTCCCATACCACCATAATCGGCTCACGAGTCTGGATTGCTCACTGGTCACTACGGGGAGGCTCGTCACCCCAGCGTAGGCCGACAGCTCGACCACGGTGTCCCATACCACTATGCCCGGCTCATGAGTCTTAGTAGATCGAGGTACCATGGTTAACGGGATTGCACTGGTAAATTTGGTACCCTAGGTTCAAACAGTAGCGTCCATACATGGTGAACATCCACCGGGACAATCGGGTTACTTGATGAGCTCAACTAGCACGAGCGCACGTTGAGTTGAACGACATGAAGTGTGCAAACACTCTGTGTGGCCAAACCACTGCCGACAACCCTAATATGACTCGGGTTCATCAAACACATCCTACGTGACGAAAGCGACCTCAGCCACGAACTCAAAGCTTGTTACCGATTGCCTGGACCATAACGTGGCCCCATACACATTCAACCATAATAATAAACATATTATAAAATGTAAGATAACGAGAATCCATTCATAAGTAAGGCGGTAAAATTAACAACTTGCATGAAGGAAATCAAACACACAGTTAACATGGACAGTTAGACTAAGAAATTCATGGAGGAAATAGTACATATAAGGAAGTAGTTGGGATTTTATATCTCAACTCCCTCATAATTCACACCTTACTAACTACGAACTTATTCAGGCATTTTCACAAGTACTTAGACTACACTTGGCAGCATACATCACATATGTCAGCCATATTACATAGTAGGGCAAATCCTTTTGACAAGGAGTTGTCGCATAATAACAATCATATTCCTATGACAATTAAAAATGGCAATCACAATGCTAAATTCTAAATGCATACAAACATTTCAACAAATACATGAATCACACTACTTACAACATAGATTATCTATATACGTAAACGAAACAGATATCGCATTTGGCATGTGAAATGGCACCCACGTCAGTAATAAATCATTAACTGACATTGAAAGCTTTGAAAACCATGACCTATACGAATATAGTCCGCACCTTAAACTAGAAATTGCGCAACATTTTCGATTTAGACGATAAGTCTTCGTCAATGGTGAATAGGTAACCTAAGGCATGAATTAGATTAGCTACATCAACACTTAAACTATTCTAAGTTCCAAAACAAGTTAGGGTTTAATTGACTTACCCAAAAATGAGATTAGAATCGCCGGAATAACGATTCAGATGCGATGGATTAGGTACGTAGGGTAACTGGAAAGAATTCCAAGATAATTCACCAACTTCTCTCTCACTTTCTCTCTCTTTTCCTCTCTCGCTTTTAGCTAGGGTTTGGAAAATTCGTATGGAATTTGAGAGTGAGGGTTTAAGGTCTTTATATAGGCCTAAAATTGTTGAAATTAGCCCTAGGGCTAAGGTATACTTAGGTTATAACCAAATCGGGTCTATTTCGATTCAATGGAGCGTTTCTGGAGGTCCTATTTCTGAATGCGGTCGGACTTAAGCTCACTAATATTGGATCTTAAGCAAGTTAAGTTTTCAGTCCGATCGGGTTTCTAGATCGCTCATGGTGGACCAATCTCAATTCAACAGTCACCGAAACTCGATCAGGGCCACATGCACTTTGACATGTGTGGGCCATCTTCCTTGATCCGAGGGTGAATTTGGGTCAGAATCCAACGGTCAGAATGCTTATAATCAACGCGCAAGCGACACGACTCAGATTATTTAAATTCATATTTAATTTCTAAATAAATTTACCTTTCTCACACTCTTCACTTCGGACTCATGCAAATCGTCTCAGGACATCATCTGGACTTGATTTTTGAGGTGATTGTCAAGCCCAACAAGGTGGTCATAATTGCCTAAGTTTATCACTATCGGACTTTCGACATGCGGTCTAGGTCCGATACAAAGTTTTCAAGTACTCCCGAGAGCAACTGGGTTTAGCGTTGAATCCTAGATTTCAGGGTAACTTAGCGCTAACGATTCTACAGGTTTTGGGTCTTACAGATAGTATTTAATGTGGTTGGTACTAATTTTCACAAGTAATTGAGTTTAGCGCTAGTTAAT
Organism: Magnolia sinica; assembly: GCF_029962835.1. NCBI lineage: Eukaryota > Viridiplantae > Streptophyta > Magnoliopsida > Magnoliales > Magnoliaceae > Magnolia > Magnolia sinica. The sequence continues at coordinate 50,280,863 of NC_080580.1, forward strand.
TCACGTTTAATTTCTAAAGGATTGAGTCCTAAGAGAATTCTAGTTGAGGTGGTGCTTGGGTCTTTGTACGGAATTTTCCGGGATGTTACAATCTACCTCCTTAAAGAAAAAAATTTCATCCTCGAAATTTGTACCCTTTCATACTCCTCGAAGATCTGCGGGTAGTTTTTTCTGACCTCAGCTTCAGTCTCCTAAGTAACCTCTTCTTCATTGTGATGCGTCCACAGTACTTTCACAAGTGGGATGACCTTACTGTTGCTCCTTCCTATCCAGGATACATGCCGGTCGCAGTACATAGGTGGCATCCTCGCTCAACTGCACCTGCCCCCAATTAATAATATGCGAAGGATCAGGAACGTACTTCTTCAATACAGATACATGAAATACGTTATGCACGCCCGCTAGTGGTGTGGGCAAAGCAAGGTGATAGGCTACTGCCCCCACTCGATCCAGTATTTGAAATGGACCAATAAATCTCGGCGTGAGCTTCCCCTTCTTACTAAACCGTAGAACTCCCTTCATGGGGGAAACCTTAAGAAATACATGGTCTCCAACCTCAAACCCAAGCTGTTGCTGCCTCGTATCAGCGTAACTCTTCTGCCTGATCTGGGCTGTTAGAAGTCGACATCTAATAATGTCGATTTTCTCTGAAGTCGCCTGAACCAACTCTGGGCCAATCAAACTATGCTCGCCAACCTCTGCCCAGCAATGCGGTGCTCTACACGGGCGACCATACAATGCCTCGTAGGGAGCCATGCCGATACTCGCCTGGAAGTTGTTGTTATACGCGAACTCTGTATAAGGGAGACAGTCATCCCAGCTGTCCTGGAAATTCAAAACACAAGCTCACAACATGTCCTCTAAAATCTGATTCACACATTCCGTCTGCCGGTCTGTCTGCGGATGAAACACAGTGCTGAACTTCAATTTCACACCCATCGCTTCCTGGATACGAGTCTAGAAGATAGATGTGAATTGCGTGTCTCTGTCAGACACGATCTCCAAGGGAACTCCGTGTAGACATACAATCTCCTTGATGTACAACCTAGCCAACTCGTCTGCAGAGTTCGTAACTCTGATCGGTAAGAAATGATCCGATTTCGTCAATCGGTCGATGATCACCCAAATGGAGTCATGTCCCTTCCTCGTTTTTGATAGCCCTGAAATAAAATCCATAGAGATAAAATTCCACTTCCATTCAGCTATGGGCATGGGCTAAAGCAGTCCAGGAGGTCGGCGATGCTCTGCCTTGACTTGCTAGCACGTGAGACAACGAGATACGAACTCAGCAATGTGAACCTATGCCGTAGGAGGAAAACTCTCACTTGTGTCCTGGGCCTCCACTTCTTCCTCGTCTTTCTCTTCTTCTTCTTCTATTTCAGCTCCACCTTCTTCATTACTCTCTTCCTCTTCGCTCTCAATCTCATCCTCACTTTCTTCAAGTAGAGCTTGTCATCGTCATGGTCGAGGCTTGATGTCCATCTGATTAAGAGTTGTCTCATTGATGTAACGAATAGGTACCGGCCTTTCTACCCCAAGTTTGTAGCCAAACTCATGTGCAATCTTACATATGGGTCAGCCAAATGGGAGTGATTCAGTCCTTCTATTCGAACGTGCGATAAGGACTATTTGTTGTAAGATGTACTTAGGCACACACAGCATCTCTCCTTGCCCCACATGATACAAGAAATCCACCATCAGGCGCGTCCACTCACTACGGTTGCTCCACCTAGGATAGACGTTGAATGTGCAGAGGTGGTGAAGCAAGCAGAAGTCGTCCGTCATGTTGGTCACTAAAAGGCTTCTGTTAGGCTGTCATTCAATCAGACAACCACAAAGGAACCGCATACGAAGATCCCTTTCACGCGCACTACTCAGATTCTTCTCACTTGCATGAATCTCGCCAGCGGCACGTTCAGAAGTCAGGATATCAAAGCAACGTTGATTATGGCCTCTCGATCTCTTCCACAAGGGATCTTGAACTGCAATGGCTCCAGTGAAGGTTCTCGAATGTGTGCATAGAAAGCTCGGACAGTACCCACATTTGCGCGGTATTCACCCTCAAATAGCTGACCCCACCTGGCCTCTTCCAGGCACTCAAATAAGAGATATTCTCTAAATAGCCGTGCATCTATATGAGCTTCAAAAAGGATTCTACGGTCCTCATAAACTCCATGAGATAACTCCGCCAGCAAAGTCCTTCCAACGGGAGCCCGGGGATCGAGGTCCCGCTTTGTCTGAAACTCTCGAGTGGCGGTGGTGCTCGCAGCGGCGCCTCTCGGCCTCCTTAAATGGGTTGGGCGACTAGGCTCGGCTTCATCAATGGGAGCTCTCTTCTTCCCCACAAAAGAGAGAATGGTGGAAATGGAAAATATGGCCGTAATAAGCTCGAATAGGGCCATGAAAAATGAAAGAAAAGAGGGAAATGGAAGGAATGATGGGGCTCCCACGAATTTGAGACTCAAAGTAGGGATTTGAGTGCTTAAATGGAAAGAAAAGAAAGGAAAATCAGCAATGGAGGTGGGTTTTGAGATGGGTAGAGTGAGGGTGCACGAAAATGGAAGAAGGGTTTGGAGATAGGTTTTTTTTTGTGGGGTTGTGAGAGAAATTTCAAGAAAAGGAAAGCTTGAAAGGGTGATTTGTGAAGGAAGGAGGGTTTGGGAGAGGTTATAAAGATCCGACCATGGAGGAGTGGGCCACACTAGGCCCTAGTTGTGTTGGCCCGAGCCGGCCCGCGGGGTGGCGAGGGCTCGTCGAACCGGCGAGGGCCTTGCCGGTCTCTGGAGTGTTTGGCGGGGGCTTGCAGTTTGGGTGAGGTCCTCCTATCCCCAGGGTCAGAAAATGATGTGGGTCCCACCCTAGGTCCCCCTGGAAATGCCCCAATTGGGCCCCTAGTCGTTTCGACTCATTTCAGGTCACTTTGAATAGAACCTGATACAGATTCAAGTTTACCAGATTTTTAACGGCTGGGATGGGATGATACACGGTCTAAACCCATCGATGGATGGTCTAAAAGTGATTTGGGATCGTTGTGTGTGATCAAGAGTGTGCACGAACTCGATCTCGGCGATTATTTTCAGTAAACTTTCGCCGATTGGTGCAACTAGGAATCCTGCATTGTTTCTAGATTTATCTCACACCATCCTATGCTAAGGTGGCATCAGCATGTGTTGTGTGACCATAACCCAGGTTCGGTTTAATCCAAATCATGCTCTGATACTAACTTGTAACGTCCTGAAATTCGGGGGTCGAGCATAACTCAGCTCCCGAGTTTCAAAACATCACTTATGCAACATATGTAATGATGAGTGTATGTTGTCTATATTAGTGCATAAAACATGAAGTAGATTAAGCCAAAATGCAAACTTAATCCAGGGACAGGTGAAATATGCAAGCGGAAGACTGAAGAAATATATATATATGTGTGTGCGTGTGTATATAAGTCCCTGAGATATGTATGCTCTACCAGGTCATAATTTCAAGTGTTTGTTTCAAAATACAAGTATCAAAATGAAATAAACCACTACAACAATAACCCTGAATCCCCGTAGCTTAAGACATGGCTCACATGAACCCGCCTGAGAACTGCATAAAGGAGAACGCCTCCTCGTCATCCTCATACTCCTGCTCTGCCTCGTGGGTCGCATCATCATCTGCATCTAAGACAGAGTCTGGTTGGTGTTTAAACACCGTCCCAGAATGTGGGAGTGAGTGATCAACTCAGTGGAACTATACAGTAAAAGTTAACATGTTATCAATTCAGTCAAGCAGTAATGATAAAGCAATACAATCAAACATATCCTAAGTACTCTTGTTAATGCAAGGATGTATGTAGAAATGATGCATGCCCTTGCTTGCACTCTCTTAGCATCTTCATCTTACGGTACGCATGACAACCTCCTGCAGTGCTCCACAACGCCAAGGCACATGCAATGCGGTGCATGAACATGATTACCAAGTTGTTATTAGTCCTTTTCATACAGCAGGATTGGGAAGCTAAGGTACCTTCCTTATATCAATTCCCAAATGGTGATCTATTCTAGGGTCGTCAGTCCTAGACAATCTCATACGATATTATGGTTCTAGGTCGCTGCAAAGGGCTCATCACCAATCAATGCATGCCTAATCATACCTTAGTTGCTACAATAAGGCTCGTCGCCTCAATGCAGTATCAAGGTATGCTCGAGGTCACTACAATGGGCTCGTCACCAATCAATGTAGGTCGATAGCACGAATATAGTGTCGCATACCACTATAATCGGCTCACGAGTCTGGATTGCTCACTGGTCACTACAGGGAGGTTTGTCACCCCAGCGTAGGCCGACAGCTCAACCATGGTGTCCCATACCACCATCCCCGACTCATGAGTCTTAGCGGATTGAGTACCATGGTTAACGGGATTCACTGGTAAGTTTGGTACCCTAGATTCAAACAGTAGCGTCCATACATGGTGAACATCCACCGGGACAATCGGGTTATTTGACGAGCTCGACTAGTACAAGCGCACGTTGAGTTGAATGACATGAAGTGCGCAAACACTCCGTATGGCTAAATCACTGCCGACAACCCTAATACGACTCGAGTTCGTCAAACACGTCCTACGTGACGAAAGCGACCTCAGCCACGAACTCAAAGCTTGTTACCGATTGCCTGGACCATAACGTGGCCCCATACACATTCAACCATAATAGTAAACATATTATAAGATGCAAGTCCAGTAGGGGATGCCTATAACTCCATCCTTTGATGTAGTTAGGTCGATTGGTCATCTAGATAGTACTTTAGTGTTCTTTCATTCCAGACTGGAATCGTCGTATTACGAGACCATTTGGGCATCCATAAGTCGGATCGCCGTCGTCGATCCTGAATGTTTCCTTCAACTCCTAGGCCAATAGTAACCCTCATAACCCTCTCTTGAGAGGTCGAATTTATACAATTTCAGGGCATTGGAATAGTAACTTCTTAAGCTTCCAAATGGGACCAGAATTGCTTTATTCAAATACCGTTCATCCCAAAAGCACCTTGGAACTCTCGTTTGTCATTTTTCACTATGGATTGTTAAGATTTCCAAATTGCGCGATCCAATGGAGACGCCTATAACTCCATGCTTTGATGTCAGATTGGGTCGATTATTGGTCATTTGAATGAACTTTAGGGCTCTTTCATTCCTGACTGGTATCTTCGTATTCTGAGACCATTTGGGCATCCGTAAGTGGGATCGCAGTTGTCGGTCCTAAATGTTTCCTTCAACTCCTTGGCCAAAAGTAACCCTCGTAATTCTCTCTTCAGAGGTCGAATTTATACAATTTCAGGGCATTGGAATGGTAACATCTCAAGCTTCTAAATGGGACCAGAATTGCTTAATTCAGAGACCATTCATCCCAAAAGCACGTTGGAACTCTTCGATCGTCATTTTTCAATATGGATAGTTAAGATTTCTAAATTGTGCGATCCAAAGGAGATGCCTATAACTCCATCCTTTGATGTTAGATTAGGTTAATTTTTGGTCATATGAATGGTAATTTAGTGCTCTTTCATTCCTGACTAGAATCGTCGTATTACGACACCATTTGGGCATCCGTAAGTGGGATCGCATAGTCGGTCCTGAATGTTTCCTTCAACTCCTTGGCCAATATTAACCCTCATAACTCTCTCTTCAGAGGCCAAATTTAGACAATTTATGGGCATTAGAATGGTTACTTCTCAAGCTTCCAAATGGGAATCGAATTGCTTAATTTAGAGACCGTTCATCCCAAAAGCATGTTGGAACTCTTCGATCCTCATTTTTCAATATGGTGATCCAATAGAGACGCCTACAACTCGATCCTTTGATGTTAGATTGGGTCGATGATTGGTCATCTGAATGGTACTTTAGTGCTCTTTCATTCCTGACTGGAATCGTCGTATTCCCAGACCATTTGGGCATCCGTAAGTAGGATTACAGTCGTTAATCCTGAATATTTCCTTCAACTCCTTAGCCAATAGTAACCCTCATAACTCCCTCTTCAGAGGTTGAATTTATTCAATCTATGGGCATTGGAATGGTAACTTCTCAAGCTTCGAAATGGGACTAGAATTGCTTAATTCAGAGACCGTTCATCCCAAAAGCACGTTGGAACTCTTCGATCATCATTTTTCAATATGGATTGTTAAGATTTCTAAATTGCGCGATCCAATGGAGATGCCTATAACTCCATCCTTTGATGTTAGATTGGGTCGATTATTGGTCATCTGAATGGTACTTTAGTGCTCTTTCATTCCTGACTAGAATCGTCGTATTACGAGACCATTTGGGCATCCGTAAGTGGGATCGCATAGTCGGTCCTGAATGTTTCCTTCAACTCCTTGGCCAATAGTAACCCTCATAAGTCTCTCTTCAGAGGTCAAATTTAGACAATTTATGGGCATTAGAATGGTTACTTCTCAAGTTTCCAAATTGGAACCGAATTGTTTAATTCAAAGACCTTTCATCCCAAAAGAATGTTAGAACTCTTCGATCGTCATTTTTCAATATGGTTTGTTAAGATTTCAAATTGCGGGATCCAACGGATACACCTACAACTCCATCCTTTGATGTCAGATTGGGTCGATTATTGGTCATCTAAATGGTACTTTAGTGCTCTTTCATTCCTGACTGGAATCATTGTATTCCTAGACCATTTAGGCAACCGTAAGTGGGATCGCAATCGTCGGTCCTGAATGTTTCCTTCAACTCCTTGGCCAATAGTATCCCTCATAACTCTCTCTTCAAAGGTCAAATTTATACTATTTCAGGGCATTGGAATGGTAACTTCTCAAGCTTCCAAATGGGACCAGAATTGCTAATTCAGAGACCGTTCTTCTCAAAAGAACCTTGGAACTCTTCGATCATCATTTTTCACTATGAATTGTTAAGATTTCCAAATTGCGTGATCCAACGGAGACGCCTATAACTCCATCCTTTGATGTCAGATTGGGTATATTATTGGTCATCTGATTTGTACTTTAGTGCTCTTTCATTCCTGACTGGAATCATCGTATTTCGAGACCATTTGGGCATCTGTAAGTGGGATCGCAGTCGTCAGTCCTTAATGTTTCCTTCAACTCCTTGGCAATAGTAACCCTCATAACTCTCTCTTCAGAGGTCGAATTTAGACAATTTATGGGCATTAGAATGGTAACTACTCAAGCATCCAAATGGGACCCGAATTGCTTAATTCAAAGACCGTTCATCCCAAAAGCACGTTGGAACTCTTCGATCGTCATTTTTCAATATGGATTGTTAAGATTTCAAAATTGCGGTATCCAACAGAGACGCCTACAACTCCATCCTTTAATGTCAGATTGGGTCGATTATTGGTCATCTGAATAGTACTTTAGTGCTCTTTCAATCCTGACTAGAATCATCATATACCGAGACCATTTGGGCAACCGTAAGTGGGATCGTAGTCGTCAGTCCTAAATGTTTCCTTCAACTCCTTAGCCAATAGTAACCCTCAAAACTCTCTCTTAAGAGGTCGAATTTAGACAATTTCAAGGCATTGGAATCGTAACATCTCAAGCTTCTAAATTGGACCAGAATTGCTTAATTCAGAGACCGTTCATCCCAAAAGTACCCACGAACTATTCGATCGTCATTTTTCACTATGAATTGTTAAGATTTTAAAATTGGACGATCCAACGGAGACACCTATAACTCCATCCTTTGATGTCAGATTGGGTAGATTATTGGTCATCTAATATGTACTTTTGTGCTCTTTCATTCCTGACTGGAATCATCGTATTCCGAGACCATTTGGGCAACCGCAAGTGGGATCGCAGTCGTCGCCCCTGAATGTTTCCTTCAAATCCTTGGCCAATAGTAACCCTCATAACTCTCTCTTAAGAGGTCGAATTTAGACAATTTTAGGGCATTGCAATGGTAACTTCTCAAGCTTCCAAATGGGAATAGAATTGCTAAATTCAGAGACCGTTCATCCCAAAAGAACCTTGGAACTCTTCGATCGTCATTTTTCACTATGGATTGTAAAGATTTCCAAATTGCGCGATCCAAAGAAGACACCTATAAATCCATCCTTTGATGTCAGATTGGGTAGATTACTGGTCATCTGATTGGTACTTTTGTGCTCTTTCATTCCTGATTGGAATCGTCGTATTCCGAGACCTATTGGGCATCTGTAAGTGGGATCGCAGTCATCAGTCCTGAACGTTTCCTTCAACTCCTTGGCCAATAGTAACCCTCATAACTCTCTCTTCAGAGGTCGAATTTATACAATTTCAGGGGATTGGAATGGTAACTTTTCAAGCTTCCAAATGGACAAGAATTGCTTAATTCAAAGAACGTTCGTCCCAAAAGCACCTTGGAACTCTTCGATCGTCATTTTTCAATTTGGCTTGTTAAGATTTCTGAATTGTGGGATCCAACAAAGATGCCTATAAATCCATTCTTTGATGTCAGATTGGGTCGATTATTGGTCATCTGAATGGTACTTTAGTGCTCTTTCATTACTGGCTGGAATCGTCATATTCCGAGACCATTCGGACATCTGTAAGTGGGATCGCAGTCGTCAGTCCTAAATGTTTCCTTCAACTCCTTGGCCAATAGTAACCCTCATAACTCTCTCTTAAGAGGTCGAATTTAGACAATTCAGGACATTATAATGGTAACTTCTCAAGCTTCCAAATGGGACCAGAATTGCTTAATTCAGAGACCATTCATCCCAAAAGAAAGTTGGAACTCTTCTATCGTCATTTTTCAATATGGAATGTTAAGATTTCTAAATTGCGCGATCCAATGGAAACTCCTATAACTCCATCCTTTGATGCTAGATTGGGTCTATTATTGGTCATCTGAATGGTACGTTAGTGCTCTTTCATTCCTTATTGGAATCGTCGTATTCCAAGACCATTTGGGCAACCGTAAGTGGGATCGTAGTTGTCGGTCCTAACTATTTCCTTCAAGTCCTTGGCCAATTATAACCCTCATAACTCTCTCATAAGAGGTCGAATTTAGACAATTTCAGGGCATTGGAATGGTAACTTCTCAAGCTTCCAAATGGGACCCGAATTGCTTAATTCAAAGACCGTTCATCCTAAAAGCCCATTGGAACTCTTCGATCGTCATTTTTCAATATGGATTGTTAAGATTTCAAAATTGCGCGATCCAATGGAGACGCCTACAACTCCATCCTTTGATGTTAGATTGGGTCGATTATTGGTCATCAGAATGGTACTTTAGTGCTCTTTCATACCTGACTCGAAACGTCGTATACGAGACCATTTGGGCACTTGTAAGTGGGATCGCAATCGTCAGTCCTGAATGTTTCCTCCAACTCCTTGGCCAATAGTAACCCTCAGAACTCTCTCTTTAGAGGTCGAATTTATACAATTTCAGGGCATTGGAATGGTATCTTCTCAAGCTTCCGAATGGGACTAGAATTGCATAATTCAGATACCGTCCATCCCAAAAGTACCTTGGAACTCTCGATCGTCATTTTTCACTATGGATTGTTAAGATTTTCAAATTGTGCGATCCAACGGAGACGCCTATAACTCCATGCTTTGATGTTAGATTGGGTCGATTATTGGTCATCTAAATGGTACTTTACTCCTCTTTCATTCTTGACTGTAATAGTCGTATTCTGATACCATTTGGGCATCTGTAAGTGGGATCGTAGTCGGCGCTCATGAATGTTTCCTTCAACTCCTTGGCCAATAGTAACCATCATAACTCTCTCTTAAGAGGTTGAATTTAGACAATTTCAGGGCATTGGAATGGTAACTTCTCAAGCTTCCAAATGGGACTAGAATTGCTTAATTCAAAGACCGTTCATCCCAAAAGCACGTTGGAACTCTTCGATCGTCATTTTTCAATATGGATTGTTAAGATTTTTAAATTGTGCAATCCAATGGAGATGCCTATAACTCCATCCTTTGATGTTAGATTAGGTCAATTAATGGTCATCTGAATGGTAATTTAGTGCTCTTTCATACCTGACTGGAATCGTCATATCACGAGTCGATTTGGGCATCCAAGTGGGATCGCATCGTCGGTCCTGAATGTTTACTTCAACTCCTTGGCCAATAGTAACCCTCATAAGTCTCTCTTCAGAGGTCAAATTTAGACAATTTATGTGCATTAGAATGGTTACTTCTCAAGCTTCCAATCGGGACCCGAATTGCTTAATTCAAAGACTGTTTATCCCAAAAGATCGTTGGAACTCTTCCATCGTCATTTTTCAATATGGTTTGTTAAGATTTCCAAATTGCGCGATCCAACAGAGATGCCTACAACTCCATCCTTTGATGTCAGATTGGGTTGATTTTTCGTCATCTGAATGGTACTTAGTGCTCTTTCATTCCTGACTGGAATCATCGTATTACGAGACCATTTGGGCAACCGTAAGTGGGATCGTAGTCATCGGTCCTGAATGTTTCCTTCAACTCCTTGGCCAATAGTAACCCTCATAACTCTCTCTTAAGAGGTCAAATTTAGACAATTTCAGGGCATTGGAATGGTAACTTCTCAAGCTTCCAAATGGGACCAGAATTGCTTAATTCCGAGACCGTTCATCCCAAAAGCACCTTGGAACTCTTTGATCTTCATTTTTCAATATGGATTGTTAAGATTTCTAAATTGTGGGATCCAACAGAGACACCTATAATTCCATCCTTTGATGTCAGATTGGGTCGATTAGTGGTCATCTGAAAGGTACTTTAGTGCTCTTTCATTACTGACTGGAATCGTCATATTTCGAGACCATTTGGACAACTGTAAGTGAGATCGCAGTCGTGGGTCCTAAATGTTTCCTTCAACTCCTTGGCCAATAGTAACCCTCATAACTCTCTCTTAAGAGGTCGAATTTAGACAATTTCAGGGCATTAGAATGGTAACTTCTCAAGCTTCCAAATGGGACCAGAATTGCTTAATTCAGAGACCGTTCATCCCAAAAGCACATTGGAACTCTTCGATCGTCATTTTTCAATATGGATTATTAAGATTTCTAAATTGCGCGATCCAATGGAGACTCCTATAACTCCATCCTTTGATGTCAGATTGGGTCTATTATTGGTCATCTGAATGGTACTTTAGTGCTCTTTCTTTCCTGACTGGAATCGTCGTATTACGAGACCATTTGGGCAACCGTAAGTGGGATCGCAGTCGTCGGTCCTAAATGTTTCCTTCAACTCCTTGGCCAATAGTAACCCTCATAACTCTCTCTTCAGAGGCCAAATTTATACAATTTCAGGGCATTGGAATGGTAACTTCTCAAGCTTCCAAATGGGACCAGAATTGCTTAATTCAGAGACCATTCATCCCAAAAGAACGTTGGAACTCTTTGATCGACATTTTTCAATCTGGATAGTTAAGATTTCAAAATTGCGCGATCCAATGGAGACGCCTACAACTCCATCCTTTGATGTCAGATTGGGTCGATTATTGGTCATCAGAATGGTACTTTAGTGCTCTTTCATACCTGACTCGAAACGTCGTATACGAGACCATTTGGGCACTTGTAAGTGGGATCGCAGTCGTCAGTCCTGAATGTTTCCTCCAACTCCTTGGCCAATAGTAACCCTCAGAACTCTCTCTTCAGAGGTCGAATTTATACAATTTCAGGGCATTGGAATGGTATCTTCTCAAGCTTCCGAATGGGACTAGAATTGCATAATTCAGATACCGTTCATCCCAAAAGTACCTTGGAACTCTCGATCGTCATTTTTCACTATGGATTGTTAAGATTTTCAAATTGTGCGATCCAACGGAGACGCCTATAACTCCATGCTTTGATGTTAGATTGGGTCGATTATTGGTCATCTTAATGGTACTTTACTCCTCTTTCATTCTTGACTGTAATAGTCGTATTCTGATACCATTTGGGCATCTGTAAGTGGGATCGCAGTCGTCGGTCATGAATGTTTCCTTCAACTCCTTGGCCAATAGTAACCCTCATAACTCTCTCTTAAGAGGTTGAATTTAGACAATTTTAGGGCATTGGAATGGTAACTTCTCAAGCTTCCAAATGGGACTAGAATTGCTTAATTCAGAGACCGTTCATCCCAAAAGCACGTTGGAACTCTTCGATAGTCATTTTAAAATATGGATTGTTAAGATTTCTAAATTGTGCAATCCAATGGAGATGCCTATAACTCTATCCTTTGATGTTAGATTGGGTTAATTATTGGTCATCTGAATGGTAATTTAGTGCTCTTTCATTCCAGACTGGAATCGTCATATTATGAGTCGATTTGGGCATCCAAGTGGGATCGCATGTCGGTCCTGAATGTTTACTTCAACTCCTTGGCCAATAGTAACCCTCATAAGTCTCTCTTCAGAGGTCAAATTTAGACAATTTATGCGCATTAGAATGGTTACTTCTCAAGCTTCCAATCAGGGCCCGAATTGCTTAATTCAAAGACCGTTCATCCCAATAGATCGTTGGAACTCTTCAATCGTCATTTTTCAATATGGTTTGTTAAGATTTCCAAATTGCGGGATCCAACGGAGATGCCTACAACTCCATCCTTTGATGTCAGATTGGGTCGATTATTCGTCATTTGACCAGTACTTTAGTGCTCTTTCATTCCTAACTGGAATCATCGTATTCCGAGACCATTTGGGCAACCGTAAGTGGGATCGCAGTCGTCGGTCCTGAATGTTTCCTTCAACTCCTTGGCCAATAGTAACCCTCATTACTCTCTCTTAAGAGGTCAAATTTCGACAATTTTAGGGCATTGGAATGGTAACTTCTCAAGCTTCCAAATGGGATGAGAATTGCTTAATTCAGAGACCGTTCATCCCAAAAGCACCTTGGAACTCTTTGATCGTCACTTTTCAATATGGATTGTTAAGATTTCTAAATTGCGGGATCCAACAGAGACGCCTATAATTCCATCCTTTGATGTCAGATTGGGTCGATTATTGGTCATCTGAATGGTACTTTAGTGCCCTTTCATTCCTGACTGGAATCGTTGTATTACGAGACTATTTGGGCATCCGTAAGTGGGTTCGCAGTCGTCGGTCCTAAGTGTTTCCTTTAACTCCTTAGCCAATAGTAACCCATATAACGCACTCGTCAGAGATCGACTTTATACAATTTATGGGCATTAGAATGGTAACTTCTCAAGCTTCCAAATGGGACCCAAATTGCTTAATTCAAAAACCGTTCATCTCAAAAGCACATTGGAACTCTTCAATCGTCACTTTTTAATATGGATTGTTAAGATTTCCAAATTGCGGGATCTAACAGAGACTCCTAGAACTCCATCTTTTGATGTCTGATTGCGTCAATTATTGGTCATCCGAATGGTACTTTAGTGCTCTTTCAATCCTAACTGGTATCGTCGTATTCCGAGAACATTTGGGCAACCGTAAGTGGGTCGTAATCGTCGGTCCTGAATGTTTCCTTCAACTCCTTGGCCAATAGTAACCCTCATAAAGCTCTCTTAAGAGGTCAAATTTAGACAATTTCAGGGCATTGTAATGGTAACTTCTCAAGCTTCCAAATGGGACCAGAATTGCATAATTCAGAGACCGTTCATCCCAAAAGTACCTTGGAACTCTTCGGTCGTCATTTTTCACTATGGATTGTTAAGATTTCCAAATTGCGCGATCCAATGGAGGCACCTATAACTCCATCCTTTGATGTCAGATTAGGTAGATTATTAGTCATTTATTGGTACTTTAGTGCTATTTCATTCCTGACTGGACTCATCGTATACTGAACCATTTGGGCATCTGTAAGTGGGATCGTTGTCATCAGTCCTGAATGTTTCCTTCAACTCGTTGGCCAATAGTAACCCTCATAATTCTCTCTTAAGAGGTCGAATTTAGACAATTTCAGGGCATTGGAATGGTAGCTTCTCAGGCTTCCAAATGGGAACAGAATTGCTTAATTCAGAGACCGTTCATCCTAAAAGCACGATGGAACTCTTCGATCGTCATTTTTCAATATGGATTGTTAAGATTTCTAAATTGTGTGATCTAAGGGAGATGCCTATAACTCCATCCTTTGATGTCAGATTGGGTCAATTATTGGTCATCTGAATGGTAATTTAGTGCTCTTTCATTCCTGACTAGAATCGTCATATTACGAGACCATTTGGTCATCCGTAAGTGGGATCGCATAGTCGGTCCTGAATGTTTCCTTCAACTCCTTGGCCAATAGTAACCCTCATAACTCTCTCTAAAGAGGTCGAATTTAGACAATTTCAAGGCATTGGAATGGTAACTTCTCAAGCTTTCAAATGGGTCCAGAATTGCTTAATTCGGAGATCGTTCATCCCAAAAGCACCTTGGAACTCTTCGATCGTCATTTTTCAATATGGATTGTTAAGATTTTCAAATTACAGGATCCAATAGAGACCCCTACAACTCCATCCTTTGATGTCAGATTGGGTCGATTATTGGTCATTTGAATGGTACTTTAGTGCTCTTTCATTCCTCACTAGAATCGTTGTACTCCGAGACCATTTGGCCATCTGTAAGTTGTATCGCAGTCGTCGGTCCGGAATGTTTCCTTTAACTCCTTGGCCAATAGTAACCCTCATAACTCTCTTTTAAGAGGTCAAATTTAGACAATTTCAGGGCATTGGAATGGTAACTTCTCAAGCTTCTAAATGGGACAAGAATTGCTTAATTCAGAGACCGTTCATCCCAAAAGTACCTTGGAACTCTTCAATCGTCATTTTTCAATATGGATTGTTAAGATTTCTAAATTGCGCGATCCAATAGAGACGCTTATAACTCCATCCTTTGATGTCAGATTGGGTTGATTATTGGTCATCTGAAAGGTACTTTAGTGCACTTTCATTCCTTACTGGAATCGTCGTATTACGAGACCATTTGGGCTTCCATAAGTGGGATCGCATGTCGTCGGCCCTGAATGTTTCCTTCAACTCCTTGGCCAATAGTAACCCTCATAACTCTCTCTTCAGAGGTCGAATTTATACAATTTCAGGGCATTGGAATGGTAACTTCTCAAGCTTCGAAATACGACCCGAATTGTTTAATTCAGAGACTGTTCATCCCAAAAGCACATTGGAACTCTTCGATCATCATTTATCAATATGGATTGTTTAGATTTCCAAATTGCGCGATCCAACGGACACGCCTATAACTCCATGCTTTGATGCTAGATTGGGTAGATTATTGGTCATCTGAATGGTACTTTAGTGCTCTTTCATTCCTAACTGGAATCGTCGTATTCTGAGACCATTTGGGCAACCGTAAGTGGGATCGTACTCGTCGGTCCTAAATGTTTCCTTCAACTCCTTGGCCAATAGCAACCCTCATAAATCTCTCTTCAGAGGTCAAATTTATGCAATTTATGGGCATTAGAATGGTAACTTCTCAAGCTTCCAAATGGGACCCGAATTGCTTAATTCAGAGACCGTTCATTCCAAAAGTACGTTGGAACTCTTCGATCGTCATTTTTCAATATGGATTGTTAAGATTTCCAAATTACGCGATCCAACAGAGACCCCTACAACTCCATCCTTTGATGTAGGATTGGGTCGATTATTGGTCATTTGAATGGTACTTTAGTGCTCTTTCAATTCTGACTGGAATTGTTATATACCGAGACCATTTGGGCAACCGTAAGTGGGATCGTAGTCGTCGGTCCTGAATGTTTCCTTCAACTCCTTGGCCAATAGTAACCCTCATAACTCTCTCTTAAGAGATCGAATTTAGACAATTTCAGGGCATTGGAATGGTAACTTCTCAAACTTCCAAATTGGACCAGAATTGCTTAATTCAGAGACCGTTCATCCCAAAAGTACCCTAGAACTCTTCGATCGTCATTTTTCACTATGGATTGTTAAGATTGCCAAATTACAAGATCCAATGGAGATGCCTATAACTCCATCCTTTGATGTCGGATTGGGTCGATTATTGGTCATTTGATTGGTACTTTTGTGTGCTTTCATTCCTGACTCGAATTGTCGTAATCCGAGACCATTTGGGCAACCGTAAGTGGGATCGCATTCGTCGGTCATGAATGTTTCCTTCAACTCCTTGGCCAATAGTAACCCTCATAACTCTCTCTTAAAAGGTCGAATTTAGACAATTTCAGGGCATTGGAATGGTAACTTCTCAAGCTTCCAAATGGGACCAGAATTGCTTAATTCAGAGACCGTTCATCCTAAAAGAACCTTGGAACTCTTCGATCGTCATTTTTCACTATGGATTGTTAAGATTTCTAAATTGCGCGATCAAATGGAGACCCTTATAACTCCATCCTTTGATGCTAGATTGGGTAGATTATTGGTCATCTGATTGGTACTTTAGTGCTCTTTCATTCCTGACTGGAATCATCGTATTCTGAGACCAATTGGGCATCTGTAAGTGGGATCGCAATCGTCGTTCTTGAACGTTTCCTTTAACTCCTTGGCCAATAGTAACCATCATAACTCTCTCTTCAGAAGTTGAATTTATACAATTTCAGGGGATTGGAATGGTAACTCCTCAAGCTTCCAAATGGGATAAGAATTGCTTAATTCAGAGACCGTTCATCCGAAAAGTGCGTTGGAACTCTTCGATTGTCATTTTTCAATATGGATTGTTAAGATTTCCAAATTATGGGATCCAATGGAGACGCCTATAAATCCATCCTCTGATGTTAGATTGGATCAATTATTGGTCATTTGAATGGTACTTTAGTGCTCTTTCATTCCTAACTGGAATCGTCGTATTCTGAGATCATTTGGGCATTTGTTAATGGGATCGCAGTCGTCGGTCCTAAATGTTTCCTTCAACTCCTTGGCCAATGTAACCCTCATAATCTCTCTTAAGAGGTCGAATTTAGATAATTTCAGGGCATTGGAATGGTTACTTCTCAAGCTTCCAAATGGGACCAGAATTGCTTAATTCAGAGACCGTTCATCCCAAAAGTACGTTAGAACTCTTCGATCGTCATTTTTCAATATGGATTGTTAAGTTTTCTAATTTGTGCAATCCAATGGAGACTCCTATAACTCCATCCTTCGATGCTAGATTGGGTCTATTATTAGTCATCTGAATAGTACTTTAGTACTCTTTCATTCCTTACTGGAATCGTCGTATTACAGGACCATTTGGGAATCCGTAAGTGGGATCGCAGTCGTCGGTCCTAACTGTTTCCTTCATCTCCGTAGCCAATAGTAACTCTCATAACTCTCTCTTCAGTGGTTGAATTTAGACAATTTCAGGGCATTGGAATGGTAACTTCCCAAGCTTCCAAATGGGACTAGAATTGCTTAATTCAAAGACCATTCATCCCAAAAGCACGTTGGAACTCTTCGATCGTCATTTTTCAATATGGATTGTTAAGATTTCCAAATTGCGCGATCCAATGGAGATGCCTATAACTCCATCCTTTGATGTTAGATTGGGTCGATTATTGGTCATCTGAATGGTACTTTAGTACTCTTTCATTCCTGACTGGAATCGTTGTATTACGAGACCATTTAGGCATCCGTAAGTGGGATCGTAGTCGTCGGTCCTGAATGTTTCCTTTAACTCCTTGGCCAATAGTAACTCTCATAACTCACTCGTCATTGGTCAAATTTATACAATTTATGGGCATTAGAATGGTAACTTCTCTAGCTTCCAAATGGGACCCGAATTGCTTAATTCAAAAACCGTTCATCCCAAAAGCACGTTGGAACTCTTCGATCGTCCTTTGTCAATATGGATTGTTAAGATTTCCAAATTGTGGGATCCAACAGAAACGCCTACGACTCCATCCTTTGATGTTTGATTGCATCAATTATTGGTCATCTGAATGGTACTCTAGTGCTCTTTCAATCCTGACAGGAATCGTCATATTCCGAGAACATTTGGGCAACCGTAAGTGGGTCGTAGTCGTCGGTCCTGAATGTTTTGCTTCAACTCCTTGGCCAATAGTAACCCTCATAAATCTCTCTTAAGAGGTCAAATTTATACAATTTCAGGGCATTAGAATGGTAACTTCTCATGCTTCCAAATGGGACCAGAATTGCTTAATTCAGAGGCCGTTCATCCCAATAGAACCTTGCAACTCTTCGATCGTCATTTTTCACTATGGATTGTTAAGATTTCCAAATTGCGCGATCCAACGGAGACACCTGTAACTCCATCCTTTGATGTCAAATTGGGTAGATTATTGGTCATCTAATATGTACTTTTGTGCTCTTTCATTCCTGACTGGAATCATCGTATTCTGAGACCATTTGGGCAACCATAAGCGGGATCGCAGTCGTCGCTCCTGAATGTTTCCTTCAAATCCTTAGCCAATAGTAACCCTCATAACTCTCTCTTAAGAGGTCGAATTTAGACAATTTCAGGGCATTGGAATGTTAACTTCTCAAGCTTCCAAATGGGTATAGAATTGCTTAATTTAGAGACCGTTCATCCCAAAAGAACCTTGGAACTCTTCGATCATCATTTTTCACTATGGATTGTTAAGATTTCCAAATTACACGATCCAACGAAGACACCTATAACTCCATCCTTTGATGTCAGATTGGGTAGATTATTGGTCATCTGATTGGTACTTTTGTGCTCTTTCATTCCTGATTGGAATCATCGTATTCTGAGACCTATTGGGCATCTGTAAGTGGGATCGCAGTCCTCGGTCCTGAACGTTTCCTTCAACTACTTGGCCAATAGTAACCCTCATAACTCTCTCTTCAGAGGTCGAATTTATACAATTTCAGGGGATTGGAATGCTAACTTCTCAAGCTTCCAAATGGACAAGAATTGCTTAATTCAAAGAACGTTCATCCCAAAAGCACCTTGGAACTCTTCGATCGTCATTTTTCAATTTGGATTGTTAAGATTTCTGAATTACGAGATCCAACAGAAACACCTATAAATCCATCCTTTGATGTCAGATTGGGTCGATTATTGGTCATCTGAATGGTACTTTAGTGCTCTTTCATTACTGACTGGAATGTTCATATTCCGAGACCATTTGGACATCTGTAAGTGGGATCGCAGTCGTCGATCCTAAATCTTTCCTTCAACTCCTTGGCCAATAGTAACCCTCATAACTCTCTCTTAAGAGGTCGAATTTAGACAATTTCAGGGCATTAGAATGGTAACTTCTCAAGCTTCCAAATGGGACCAGAATTGCTTAATTCAGAGACCGTTCATCCCAAAAGCACGTTGAAACTCTTCGATCGTCATTTTTCAATATGGATTGTTAAGATTTCTAAATTGCGCGATCCAGTGGAGACTCCTATAACTCCATCCTTTGATGTTAGATTGGGTCTATTATTGGTCATCTGAATGGTACGTTAGTGCTCTTTCATTCCTTATTGGAATCGTCGTATTCCAAGACCATTTGGGCAACCGTAAGTGGGATCGCAGTCGTCGGTCCTAACTGTTTCCTTCAAGTCCTTGGCCAATAGTAACCCTCATAACTCTCTCTACAGAGGTCAAATTTATACAATTTCAAAATTGCTTAAGATGGACAAATTTAGACAATTTCAGGGCATTGGAATGGTAACTTCTCAAGCTTTGATGTCAAGCTTCCAAATGGACAAGAATTGCTTAATTCAGAGACTGTTCATCCCGAAAGAACCTTGGAACTCTTCGATCATCATTTTTCACTATGGATTGTTAAGATTTCCAAATTGCACGATCCAACGGAGACGCCTATAACTCCATCCTTTGATGTCAGATTGGGTAGATTATTGGTCATCTGATTGGTACTTTAGTGCTCTTTCATTCCTGACTGGAATCGTCGTATTCCGAGACCATTTGGGCATCCGTAAGTGGGATCGCAGTCGTCGGTCCTGAATGTTTCCTTCAACTCCTTGGCCAATAGTAACCCTCATAACTCTCTCTTAAGAGGTCGAATTTAGACAATTTTAGGGCATTGGAATGGTAACTTCTCAAGCTTCCAAATGGGATCAGAATTGCTTAACCGTTCATTCCAAAAGCATGTTGGAACTCTTTGATCGTCATTTTTCATTATGGATTATTTAGATTTCCAAATTGCGCGATCCAACGAAGACGCCTATAACTCCATCCTTTGATGTCAGATTGGGTACATTATTGGTTATCTGATTGGTACTTTAGTTTTCTTTCATTCCTAATTGGAATCATCGTATTCCGAGACCAATTGGGCATCTGTAAGTGGGATCGCAATCGTAGGTCCTGAATGTTTGCTTCAACGCCTTGGCCAATAGTAACCCTCATAACTCTCTCTTCTGAGGTCGAATTTAGACAATTTCAGGGCATTGGAATGGTAACTTCTCAAGTTTCCAAATGGGATCAGAATTGCTTAATTTAGAGACCGTTCATCCCAAAAGCACGTTGGAACTCTTTGATCGTCATTTTTCAATATGGATTGTTAAGATTTCCAAATTGCACGATCCAACGGAGATGCCTCCTTTGATGTCAGATTGGGTCGATTATTGGTCATCGGAATGATACTTTAGTGCTCTTTCTTTCCTGTAAGCCCCATATCCTAGACCATACCATTCCATAAACATCCGCGATCTTCCCGGTCGAATTCTGGCAACCTTCGACCCTTAACCGGTATTTGCGCGCGACCCTGATTCAGACGCCGTCAACCCGAGTCAACTCAACCCAAGACCTTTACCATAGCGACCGTGCCGTTTCTGATGCCGCGACTCACGCACCGAGGCGATACCTTGGTCGGGAGATGTGGGCCAGCATTCAGTGCGAGGAAAACATCGTGTTTTGTAAAATCCGAGAGAATCTCTACGACTTGTCACATCAATCAATCCCATCATATCAATACATGTCAAGTACACATCACCTTTCACCCTTTCCCAAGCAAGCCCCAAAAGTCAAAAAGTTCTTACAAAGCCCATACTTTCTTACACCATTTGCCACAAAAGTCAAAAAAGGGCTCTTACACCCATCACTTACCAAATCAACACATCCATCACCCATCTCTCTTTACAACTCTCTCTCTCCTTCATTTTCAAATCCAATCCAAGCAACCCAAGAGCACCATCCGTCCAAGCCTCTCTCATTCCTCCCAAGCTTCAAGTGTGGCCCATTTCCTACCCCTTCATCTCTCATCTCAACCATCCAAACCTTATCTCCTCCGTTGGAATCGAAGCTAAGGAGCTAAGGAAGCCAAGGGAGCAAGAAGATCAAGCGGTGGTTGCTTTGATAGGGTAGTTTTAATTTTTTTAAGATGGGCCAAGTGAGGCCAACCGATCAATGGTTTGGATCTCACTTTGGACCCTAAGATGTGGTTGATGGCCCATTTGGATCATCATGAACATTCCATGATGGGGTCATTCTCCATGGACCCCATCATGATGTTTATTTTTCTTGCATACCTAGGGTCATCTAGACCATCTATTTTAGTGGAGAAGGGATCTCCACCGTTGAATTTTGATTTAATGGGCCCATGAGTAATGGGACCCACTTGATGTATGTTTGGTTGCAAGGGAGGGCCCATAGTGCCGGGGTCCCTCCATCATGCGTGTCCCACCCTCTATCTCTCTCTTTCCCTCTATTTAATTTTTTCCTTTATGTGATCATGACATGGTTGTATGGCCCACTTGGATGGACCCCACCCTGAAACATGTATTTTATCCAAACCATCTTCAAGTGGAGCCCACCTTATATGTATTGTACCCACACCATCCTCCATGAGGTGGCCCAACTAAGCAGGGCCCACTTCAAATGCATGTGCAAAGCCAACCGTCCAGCGTCACAAAAAGGGAAAACACAAGTATTAGGTTGTTTCCAAATGGGGTGGTCCATTCATGTAAGCCTCACCTTGAGGTATGTATTCAATCCACACCGTCTATTCCTTCCCCAAGCTCATTTTAGGCGTTGAGCCGAAAAATGGGACCAATCTGACTTTTAGGCGGGCCATAGCATAATAAATAATGTATTTATCTTTGAAACACCCTCCATGTTTCTATACACAGAAATATCTTCAATATTAGGCTTATTTTGCTTTTCTTGAGCCATGGGAGGCCATTGGATGGGGTGGATTCACCTAATGCGGGTCCCACACGTGAAATACTGCAGAAAAACTAAAAAAAAAAGGAAGAAGAGTTGCAGCAGCTGCGCTGCTGCTGTCAGAAGGCAACAGGCGCTGCCTGTGCACCAGTGGACGGGCGGGCGGACAGCAACCCACGGCTCTAGCCGTGGGCCCCACCTTGATGTTTATTTGTCATCCAACCCATTCATGAGGTGGGCCACTCCCAGCCGTGGGCCCCCTCCAAATTTCAGCTCCATCCATAACTCAGGTGGCCCACACTGTAGGAAACAGCGATATTAAATTTCTACCTTTGAGACTGTTTTGTGGGCCACAGAAGTTTTGGATCAAGATGAAATTTGTGTTTTTCCTTTCACTCAGGTCCGTGTGACCTTGTCAACAGGTTGGATGGTGGGGAAGAACATTATGGTGGGCCACACACATGGAACCCACCATTACTGTACGTGATGCCATGCCGTCCACCGCTGTGGATGGTGGAACCCTCCATGATGTATACGTTTTATTCACACCGTCCGCTGGACGGTGGAGCCCACGGTGATGCATGTTTTTTATGCACACTGTCCAATGACAGTGGGACCCACCATGATGCATGTGTTGCATCCCATCCACCCAACCATTTTAAAGGCTCATTTTATATTAGGGGTTGGGAAATTAGCCAGATCCATAGTCCAAGTGGACCCCACCTTAGCATGTTGTAAGGCCCATTTAGATGTATTTATGGCCCATGGGTTAAGGCCCATTAAGATGTATTGGGGCCTATGGGTTGAGGCCCATTTGATGTACATATAAGGCCCAATTGGTGTGGCCCATTTGATACACATAAGACCCATGAGATTAGGCCCATTTGATGCATTCTAAGGCCCACGAGTTATGGCCCATTACAATGTACATAAGGCCCATTGGTGTGGCCCATTGATGTGGCCCACTTGATGAATATAAGGCCCATATGATTTGGCCCATTTGATGTATTTAAGGCCCAATGGGACGTACCTAAGGTCCATTGCAATGTGTGATCCCAACATGCTTTATGTAATGATGTTTATAACAGTCGTGCCTTGAGAGCAATGTTGGTTTGACGTCCACATTGCAAGTATAATGTTGGTTAAATGTCCACATTACGACCCTCCCTAGGGCCCATTGAGAGGCCTGTACTCGTGTGTAGGCCGTCTAGGCTATCTGCGTTGTAAGGATAATGCATTACTTCATAACATGATTAGTATAGTTCCATGACTCATGATCATACGCATCATATGTATGCTTGATATGAGAAGTGACTGATCATAGCATATGCCTTCGGGCAGATTTTTTAAGGGCTCCTGGATAGGCGGTGTTGCCTTACATGAGCGTATGGCACGCACATGATTTCTGCATGACTGGATAGTGTGATTCATGCATTCGCATTGTGTGACATGGTTACCGTATGCCCTAGCGACATCAGGGTCGTAGCTTCCATAGACGTATCGTGGTTGGCAGGATTGGATACTGAAAATATTGTTCTACATGGGGTACTATAAATATCCCTGGGTGAAAGTCCCTAAACCCTTATAGTACCAAGAGGTTGCTCCAACGTCTAGACCGAGTGGGTGCATGAGCACCGAGTGCCGATTACCAGACGGTTGCGCTTTCCACTGTGTCATGGTCGGTTGGAAGGGGTGCGGCCTTACCCACCCGAGAGTAGAGGGCAATGCTAGGTTGAGTCGGACCAGCTAGAGGAATGGGTCCGTTATTGACGAGCCGAGCCGAGCCCGATATTAGCAGGCGGATAGTGAGGTCTTTACCACTCACCTTATTGCGCGTGATTTGGAGGCAATCTGCCTTGGAGTGAACTAGACCCCGGTGATATTTCAGATTTGAGCTGTATTGATATATGGACTTAGATGAGGATTTGTATGCTTGAGTTGCATTTCGCATTACATGGTCTTGGTATGGCCGACATCATTCATGTTTTGCACCGCATGGCCTTGGTACGGCTAATGGCATTCTTGGCTTTCATCAGCATGTTTCGCATTCCTCTGATACTGCATAACTACATTACCACCTTGAACACACACTTTCACCACCCTCTAAGCTTTCTATAAGCTTATGCACGACCGTTGCGTGCAGGTGACGTTGGATCACAGCAGCGCTAAGGCTTGAGCACATGGTAGATTATTTTGGAGTTTGTTCATCATCATTGTATTTCCCTTTATGCTCATTGTACTTGTAAAGTTTTTTATCATAGTGGAAATGTGATGGAGTTTTTGGTTATTGTTTGTGGGTTATGCCTTTGGTTATGCTTATTACGAATCAAACTGATGTTGAAAATCCTCCTCGTAGCATCCCAGGATCGGAACCTAGCGAATGGGCGCTGGGAGCCGAGAATGGGGTTCTACGGAGGCTGTTGGCGCCGGATTTAGCGATCGAGAATTTTGTGAACCCGGTTTCCGATTTTGGGGCGTGACAATTCCTGACTGGAATCATCATATTCCGAGACCATTTGGGCATCCGTAAGTGGGGTCGCAGTTATCAGTCCTGAATGTTTCCTTCAACTCCTTGGCCAATAGTAACCTTCACAACTCTCTCTTAAGAGGTCGAATTTAGACAATTTTAGGACCTTGGAATGGTAACTTCTCAAGCTGCCAAGTGGGACCAAAATTGCTTAAATAAGAGACTGTTCATCCCAAAAGCACATTGGAACTCTTCGATCATCATTTTTTCAATATGGATTGTTAAGATTTCCAAATTGCATGATCCAACAGAGACGCCTATTACTCCATCCTTTGATGTTAGATTGGGTCGATTATTGGTCATTTGAATGGTACTTTAGTGCTCCTTCATTCCTGACTAGAATCGTCGTATTATGAGACCACTTGGGCATCCATAAGTGGGATCGCAGTCATCGGTCCTGAATGTTTCCTTCAACTCCTTGGCCAATGGTAACCCTCATAACTCTCTCTTCAGAGGTCGAATTTAGACAATTTCAGGTCATTAGAATGGTATCTACTCAAGCATTCCAATGGGACTAGAATTGCTTAATTCAGAGATAGTTCATCCCAAAAACATGTTGGAACTCTTCGATCATCATTTTTCAATATGGATAGTTAAGATTTCCAAATTGCGTGATCCAATGGAGACGCCTATAACTTCACCCTTTGATGTCAAATTGGGTCAATTATTGGTCATCTAAATGGTACTTTAGTGCTCTTTCATTCCTGACTGGAATCGTCATGTTACGAGACCATTTGGGCATCCGTCAGTGGGATCGCAGTCGTCGGTCCTGAATGTTTCCTTCAACTCCTTGGCCAATAGTAACCCTCATAACTCTCTCTTTAGAGGTCAAATTTAGACAATTTCAGGGCATTGGAATTGTAACTTCTCAAGCTTCCAAATGGGACTAGAATTGCTTAATTCAGAGACCTTTCATCCCAAAAGTGCCTTGGAACTCTTCGATCATCATTTTTCACTATGGATTGTTAAGATTTCCAAATTGTGCGATCCAATAGAGACGCCTATAACTCCATCCTTTGATGTCAGATTGGGTCGATTATTGGTCATCTGAATGGTACTTTAGTGCTCTTTCATTCCTGACTGGAATCGTCGTATTCCGAGACCATTTGGGCATCTGTAAGTCAGATCGCAGTTGTCGGTCCTGAATGTTTCCTTCAACACCTTGGCCTATAGTACACCAGTCTATAACCGATGATGAAAATGCATAAATAAGGTTAAGAGAACTGGATTTGCTTAATGAGAAACGTCTAGCTGTCCAACAGCGATTGCAAACGTATCAGGCAAGAATATCAGCCGCCTTCGACAAACGATTCAAGTATCGCTTTTTCAAAAAAGGGGATATGGTGCTGATGTTGAAAAGACCTATCATGGTCACCCGTCGAACAGGGGGCAAGTTTGAGCCTAAATGGGATGGCCTGTACATAATAAAAGAAGTATACTCCAACGGAGCATATAGAGTTGTGGATCAAGATGGGCAGGGAATTAGTATACCGATTAATGCTCACTTCCTTAAGAGATACCATCCATAAAAATACTTTTGATTTTGATCCAAAATATCATCAGAATAATGATTCTGAATCAAAAGGGGCCAAGAATAGATCATGGCCATGTATCATCTGATGAATGAATAAAAAAGAAGTTCACAAGCATATTAAGACTATGTAATAGCAAATATTACAAAAGGAAAGTAAACATCACCATCATCAAGCGAGCCCTACAAAATTTTGTCTGAAATTGATACCGTCACCAAGCTAGTATATTAGGAACAACACAGACGGATGGACGGGAATAATCGAAGATATTAGCAGAAGTGGTGATGTATCAATTTCAGACAGAGATGTCTATCATTCTCACAGCAACTGATCACACCTATCATTGTCTTCTAAGGCATTTTAAGATAGCCTAATCAAGCCAATGGCCAATCGCGCATAAGGCCTATCAAGATCGCCATTCAGGCAGCAATGAGAAGCCAGTGGCCCTAAAAAGCCCGTGAAGGCCATCGTACGCATACCCATGTGGCACCTAATGGAGCCAGTGACCAAAAGTCCTCAATGGCCAGTCACGTGTAACCTCCATGCCGTATGTATAGCTTTTCGACAGCGTCACGGGGAATGGAGGAAAATGCCCTCTCGTGAATGGGATCGACCTTACAGATGAAGAAAATAAAGGCCACACTGTGAGCTTTAGATAGGCCAACCGTGCGTAAGACCCCCCTATCTATGGTTTGATTTCAGTACTACTCATGAGGAAGGGCTTAAACCTACTCATTGATGGACTGGCGACCCTAGATTTGGTACCCCAAAGGTCGCCTTATGCGATCCGTGAACTCTAGAAAGTTACTGTGGCCAACCTTGTGTGTAATTCCAACCAAGTTCACGACCGCGGTAGCTTCACTGGGCCCCTCTAATGGATCACGGTTTGTGAACTCCCTAGGTTGTAAGAAGTCCAGTGAACTCCTAAGAGTTACAGAGGCCATCACGTGAGACCTACCTCCACTACTCAAAAGCTTAAACTGTGTGTAACTGACCAAATTGAAATTTAGTACTGCCAATCAAAACAAGAATCATATAGGAAGTCCCACACTAACAAGCATAAAATGCTAAGTGTTGTAACTAGTTTCTTATTAAACGTTATGTTAAGATTACTGCACAGATAACTATGCTTGAAATTTGTCATGAATCGAAAATTTATGAATACTTTAATGTTGTCGATAATGTGAGTTAGGAATATATATATACTACTGTATGTAAATAAATAAATATATATATATATATATAATACTAAGATTATAAGATTATATGGCCATATATTCTTATAATTGAAGTATGTTAAGACATGTCAATCATTTGATATAATGACAAGAATCACAAAGTTTCGTATGCAAAATGTATTTATGCTATAATAAATAGAACCACAATTGTATTAAGTCAGAGCAAAATATTCAATGTTTGGTATCTTTTAATTTAAAGCCAAATATTTCAGAATGTATTTATTCTTCCGAAGAAGACGAGTCTTTGACAATAATATGCTTATCCTTCCGAGGTGGATGACGATGGCCTGACAACTCCTGCTTTTCTGATGAAGGAGAATTATTGCGTAATATCTCTGCAAAGGAGGAGGAGAATGGAACTATAAGGGATCATCATTCTTTACAGAGAATTCATGAGTATTTGTTAGAGGAGTACCAAAAGCTATCCATCCTTCGAGAACATCAGCAGGTTTTGCTTCATAAATGACATCTTCTAAAGAGATCCTTG